>NC_064854.1:72042821-72342821 GCF_024139225.1 Suncus etruscus | reverse complement strand
CATTTATGTTTAATAAAACTGACATATTTTGTTATTATGATAACAAAATATCATTTATGTTTAATAAAATTGACATATTTTATTATAACAAAATAGGAGCTGGAAGATCTTGTGCCATTAGCACCCCTGAAGTTTTCTGGCATAAGACCAAATCTGGGCTCCAGGCAAACTAGGTTGCCCAACCCGAGTCATTCTCTGTGATAACAGTAAACTTTCTTTTGCAGAGTGGTTTTTTGTTGGTGTCAAGTTTCTGTAATTAACTATCCTGGATTCTGTGCATACCCTACATTGAAGTCAGGATGATGTGGGGCATTCTTTAGTTTCATCTCACAAATAGAGGCAATGAGGACAGCCCTGCCCTGAAAGCAGATTGTTAAGTCTTCTGGGTGTTAAGGGAACCCTCTTTGGAGTAAGTCGATGCCAGGGCAGTAATAGGGTCTTCCTTGGTAGAGGATTCCTTACAGGTGATGTTATAGACAACTGTTGTTGCTTTGTAGATGGTATCCCTGGTTGTTGTTGCTGTTGTTGTTATTGTTGTTGTTCTTCTCTTTTTATCTTTTTCTTCTTTTCTTCATCCTTCATCCTCTTTGTCTTCATCTTTGTCTTTATTTTTTGCTTCATCTTCTGCTTCTTCTCTCTATATATATTAATTTGAAAAGGAACGGAAATATGATAAAGCTTAGGGTTACTTCAGAGCCATAACACGACAGATAAGGTGCTTTCCTTGATTATGGCTGTCCTGGTTTGGTCTTTGGCAATTTATTTTGTGTCTCAAGAACCATAAAGCATAATCCCTGAGTGCAGAAACAAATATAGCTTTGTGTACTTCTGGGTGTGTCTCAAATTTTACTTCCCTTGCCAAATTGAATCAGCTTTGGATTTGTTAGTGGATGCTAGTTTGTAGTAATAGTTAAAATGGCCAATAAATACTTATCACTTAAAAGGGAGGATTTGATAATGTATTCTAATTTGATAATGAGTACTCATAATACAATAAAACTAAATTTTTAGTATTAAACATTAAAGCAAAACATATCAAAGTGCGTATAGACACTTCACTTTTCCTACTTTTAACGTTTACGTGTAAAACATACTAAATCCCATGACTTTCTCTGCATAAAGTCAGTCTAGTTAATTCAGTCAAAGTAGTTTTCTTCTTTAGAACTGAGAAAATAAGATAGAGTTCATTTATATTAGCTGCCATAGCAAACTTTCTCAATGATAGTTATTAAAATATTTTAAATAAATATTTGAGAAAAAATTAAATATGTGTTGATAAAGAACTATGTTTAAAGTGAGTGTTTAAAATTATTTTCTTAGAAGATGGTTTTAATATTTATAAATCTTTAATTCTCCTAAGTAAGATTAGCATTCCAATGGATCTTTTTAGTGCCGTTTAAATAATAATAGCTAATTTAAAAATGAGAGATTTGAAGGGCCAGCGTGATAGTGCAATGGTAGGGCTTTTGTTTTGCACAATGTGTTCTAGGATGGATGTCGGTTTGATTCTCAGTGTCCTATATGGACCCCCAAGCCAGGAGCAATTTCTGAGTGCAGAGCCAGGAGTACCTTCTGAGTGTCCCTAGGTGTGGCCCCAAATCAAAGAAATAAAAATAAGAGATTGAGACTAAATTTTCAAATTAATTATAATGTTTTAGGTAAATTTTTTCTGCATTTACACAAGAATTTTTATACTAATTTGACATATTATGGAGTTTTAAAGACCCAAGAAAAAATGGAACTTGATATTCATAAGTGAAAATAACAAAAAAACAGATGGAATAAACTGTTCAACTCATAGTACTGGATAGCCTTTTGGAATATCATAGTTCAAGTTAAATATTTATCTTTGATCTTAATGGAGGGCCAGAGAGACAGTATAGTGGGTAAGTTACTTACTTGGCATATAGTCCACTTGGCACTACTTATAGTCCTCCAGGAATATCTGAGCACAGAAACAGAAGAAAGTCTGAGCACAATATAAAATGCAACAAAATAATGATGTAAAGAAAAATAGTATGGATGGCTTAAGTATAAACATATAAAATTTAGAACATATTTATATTAAATTAGTTTAGTTTATTTAATCTTAGGAAAATTATGGAAAACAGTAAAAACTTATTTACAATTTATGAATAAACTTTTATATCTTTTATTTTTAACAAATTGTATTAATTTATAAAATTGTGGATGAAGAATAGAAAAAGATTTTAAATATAAGAATATGAAAATTTCAAATAGTAAGTATTAAGTTTAATACAGGTAAATATTAACATTATGCATATGTTATTTAGTTAAAAACAGTGATCTATAAAGTTATTGATAATTGAGTTTTAGGTATATTATATTTCATCATTAATCCCACCATTAGTTTCAAATTCCATCACCATTATTTTTTTACTGCATAGTCCTGGCCTGCAGTCTTGATAGGCAAACTAAAAAGTTTGATGGTTGTACCTTATCTCACATATATTTTCAGTGTGTTTAGTCTGTGTGTTAATTTTTAGCTATACCACTCCTTTCCCACATTACCAATATAACTGAATCCTCAACCCATAAACCCAATTACTTCTCGTCTCATCTTTCTTCCCTTTTTGATTTCTTCTTTTTCTTTTTTATCCCTAAGCTCTGGGGTCAAGGATGATTCAGACTTCTTCCTTTAATATTTTACATTTTCGCATCCAGCTATTCTATGTACCACAGATAAAGGAAATGACCCTGTGTTAGTAAAATATATTTTAAATAGTAGATTTATGTTATTACAGTATAAACAGCAATTATAAATGAAATTTCTGCTTTTTGTACTTAAAATAATTCATGTTAATAATTTGGTTATAAAATGTCCAAATAAGTTAATAGAATATAGAAAAAAGTTAAATCATGGATAATAAGTAAATAGATTAAGATACTGACTATCACTTGTGATGAAATGTAATTCAAAAAACAAGTTATACACCACTTCCTAATATGGATGGATAGATGGTCAGAAGTGAGGAAACTATCCTAAGTGGAAGATATTTTTCTTAAAAATACAAATTTATTATTTTAATCCATCAGAGGAAAAAGTTGCTATCTTAAAGACAAGAAGTATATAGTTACAAATAAAGCCATGATAACTTAGCACTATCCATCTTCATGTCTTTGGATATTCCCAAATAGTCTGTCAGTCCATTGCGCTCAAGAGGATTTGCTGTGGAGTTTTGATTAATTGGAGAGGTAGTAATGCGTTTTCTTTTCATAAATTACATAATTGAATCACTGTGAAATAAAGTTATCAACTTGTTCATGATTTAGATTCAGCCAATAAATGTACAACACCCTTCAACAGTGAACTTTTCCCACAAGAATTGTCCCAGATTCTCTCCTCTTTCACTTTTGCTCTCTTCCCTACCTGTTTCTTTTAATCTCTCACCCTCTTGCTTTTTCACTTTAGACACCGACGTTTATAATATTGTCCTGAATGGGTATCATGCATATCTTTTCATCTCTTTTCACTACCCAGTTCTTGTCTTGTGTAATCATTTTCAACTATCATTTTAATAATGTGTTTGGCGCAAGATTACTACAGTGGACTAGTCCTCCTAACCCACATCTCTATTGTTTTTGCATGTTATTTCCATATCATCTTACACACACTGAGTGTATTTAGTCCATTTTTGTTTCTCTGCTGATGACTTATTTTGCTCAGCATAATACTCTCCATATCCATCCATGTATGAACAAATTTCATAGGTTCATTTTTCCTAACAACCACGTAGTATTTCATTGTGTAGATGTACCTAGTTTCGTTATTCACTCACCTGTTCTTCAGCAGTTGGGTTGTTTCTAGATTCTGGTATTATGACTAGTGCTGTAGTAAACATAGAATACAGAGGACTTATCTCCATCATGATTTTCAGCATCTAGCTTCTATTTATATGGGTGGTATTGCTAGATCAAATGGAAGGTAAATTTCTAGGGTTTTTTTTTTTTTTGAGAAATACCATAGTAATGCCCCCAAATATTAGACATATCAACATTCCCTGAAGTAGTGATTGAGACACGTTCTTTCTCATTCATCTCAGCATTGGATGTTCTTGTACTTTTTATTGTAGGCCTGTCTCTATGGTGTGAGATATTATCTCATTGTTGTTTTGATTTACATCTGCCTGGTGATTAATTATGAGAATACATTTTAAATCTTCTCATTGTAGAATGGGGTTAGATTGTATTTCTTGTTAAATTGTATCATTGCCTTATATATCTTAGATATTAACCCCTTTCAGCAATGGCTAACATTTTTGAGCCCGAGTGCCCAAACTGCTGCACAAAACCAAAGAATTTCCTCAAAGTGCCAGCATGTCCTCCCAGTGGCCAGTCCTGCCCTATTGCCAGGTGAGCTGTAAAGCAGACACTGGCATACTCGCCTTCCCCCATGCCACATATTTTAATTGAGGACATTCCCGAGTGCCAGCTGCAAGGCCTTCGCGTACCACAACTGGCATGCATGCCATAGGTTTGCCATCGCTGCATGATGGGCAGTGAGCAAATAGTTTCCCCAATTCTGTGGACAGTCTTTGTATACAACTAAGCATTCAGAGTAGGTGAAGTAACTTAGTTTAATGCAGCTCAACTTGTTTATCTTTGCTTCCACTTGCTTTGTCAGTTGTGTTGCATCTTGAAAATGCCTTTAACTTCAGTGTAAAAGAATTCTGCTTAGATTTGCCTCTATGTAGTTTAGGGTTTTAGGCCTGAATCTAGGTCTTTAAACCATTTTATTAGATTTTTGTGCATGTGTTAAAAAGAGATCTTAATTCATGTTTTTCCATGTAGTTGAACTGTTTTCCATCACTACTTGTTGAAGATTTCTTTGCCCAACTTCATAATTCTTGTCACTTTTCTAAGATTCATTGTTCATATACTTAAGAAATGTTCTCAGAATATTAAAGTCTATTTCATTGATCTAAATATATCTTTATTCAAATACCATGCCATTTTATTGGTTAATATTTTATGTTACTGTTTGAAGTTTGAGTGTGTGAGCCTCCCATCTCCATTCTCCCAATGATTACTTTAGATATTCTGGAGGTTATTTTTTCATATGAAATGCAGAAATGTTAGATCTACTTCTTTGAAATATGTCATGAGTATCCTTACAGGGATTGCATTAAATCTGTACAATGCTTTGGAAAGTATTGACATTCTAATGATATTTATCTTCTCAATTCCTGAGCAGGCAATGTGTTTCTCCTGTCTTCTTTTATTTTTCAATACAGTGTTATGTAGTTTCCTTTGTATAGGTTTCTTCGCATCGTTGGTTATGCTGATTTTAAGTTTCTTGATTTTCTGAGGCACAATTATGAATATGATTTTATTATTAGTATATAAAATACCATAGGTTTTTCATATTAATTTTGTATCCTCTTGCATTTCTATTAAAATTGTTTCTAGAAATTTTTAATTGAGTGTTAGGATATTCTAAAAGTAGTATTATACCATTTGCAAACAGAGAAAGCTTGACTTCTTTGTTTCCTATATAGTTTTCCTTGCCTATATAGGATGGCAATTACTTTCAGTATTATATTGAAAACAAGTGACAAGAGTGAATCACCTTGTCTTGTGTGTTCATCATTGACCTATAATTCTCTTTTTTTTACGGAGTCTGTCTGCTTTTTTTTTTTTTTTTTACTAGGCTGTTTACTAGATCATAGAAATTGTTGGGCAATATTTTTTTATTCAATTTCTTGGAAGAGACTGAAAGAATTGGCAGAGTAGGTCTTTATAAATGGTTTGAAAAAATCAGTAATAAATCTGGGCTTTTGTTTTGTGGGAAATTTTTATTATCTTTCATTTTCTTGATAGTTATAAGTCTGTTCCAATATTCCACTGGTTCAAACATGGGAGTCATAGAAATCCAGGAATTTATTTGTTTCTTCTAAGTTCTCTTGTTTTGTGACTTAGTAATTCTCAAAATAGTCTCTGATTATCCTTTGAATTTCTACAGTAATAGTTGTGACACCCCACACTTTTATTTATTTATTTTGTTTTTTGGGCCACACCCATTGACACTCAGGTGTTACTCCTGGTTTATGCACTCAGAACTTTTATATCTGATTAGATTCATTAGGGCTCCCTTTGTTCTTTTTAAATTTTGCTAATGGTTTATTGATCTTGTTTATTTTTCTTTTTTTAATTATCTTTATTTAAACACTGTGATTGCAAATATAATTGTAGTTGTATGATTACAGTCATGTAAAGAACACCCCCCTCACCAATGCAGAATTCCCACCACCAATTTCCCAGATCTACCTAATCCCCACCCCACCCACACTTGTACTCGAGACAGGCTTTCTTTTTCCCTCATTCATTCACATTGTTATGTAGTTTTCAGTGTAGTTATTTCTCTAACTGCACTTATCACTCTATGTGGTGAGCTTCATGTCATTAGCTGCACCTAGATGGGAAGATGGGGGGAAGTAAGGGTTGGGACTGAGGCAGTAAAATATTAGAAATGAGCTTTGCAGGGCAGTATCAAGGTCCCAATACAATGGATATTATGGATATATAGAATATATGCACACAATACTATCAATATGAAAACAAGGAGACAAATTTTCCACTGACTGTCCCAACATAAGCCAGTGCTAGAACGGCCCATCCTCCTCCCAGAGCGCATTCCCATTAGTGTTGGGAGAGATAGGGGGAAAGCCTGTTGACCCCTATAGAGTCCACCTAGACCAGCGCCCAGGGAAAGACTGAAGTCCAGGGGAGAAAAACCCTATACCTGGCAAGAGCTGGTCTCCAGAATCAAGGAGGAAACCGGAAGCCAAATGTCTGCCTGCCCTCCTCCCCATGCACCTCCCGGCCGGAGTACAGAGGGAGGGGAGAAGCCTGAGGACCACTAAGAGTTCACCTGAACCCACTTCTGGCCATCTGAGCTGGCACCCAGGGAAGGCCTGGAGTCAGGGAAAAAAGACAAGGACATCTGGGGGCCTGTCAACCCTCCCAGAACTCCTCAGGCTAGGGATAAGGGCCCTGGTATGGGGCCTCCCCAAACCCTATACCTGGAAAGAGCTATCTGTTTCCTAATTTTTAGATTATTAGAGGAGCCATCTTGATTTCTGTAAATATTGTGGTGTACTGCAAAATTACTCCATTGGTAAGGCTGTAGATTGCTTCTTACAATGTGCATTAGTGGAATTCAGGGGTTACAAGATAAGCTTTTCTGGTGTGGGTCCTGGAGAGATTACAGTCCTTGGTGTCTGTAGGCTGGCTCAGCAGAAAAGAGGCAGAGAGCATGGCCACTGTTCTTTATAAGTCTCTGGGTTCCCAATCACACGGCAGGAATTGGCCTCACCTTCATTGGGCAGGGACATCTTACCGGGTGTAGGCCCTGGAGAGATTACAGTCCTTGTTGTCTGTAGGCTGGCTCAGCAGAAAAGAGGATCTTGTTTATTTTTCAAAAGTCAACTCTTGCTTTCCTTGAAATTTTGGATTTTTTTAGTACCCAGTTCATTAATATTTGCTCTATTTCATACCCCCTGCCAGCTTTGAGATTAATGTGTTGTTTATTTTCCAGTTTTATAAGGTGTCTTATTAAGTTACTTATGTAGACCTTTTTTCCTGATAAGTGCTTGCAAAGTTATGAATTTTCTTCTTAATACTACTTTTGCTATGACCACCAAATTCTCATAATTTTGATCTCATACTCATTTGTCTCTAAGAATCTTTTTATTTCCTCTCTTGACCCACTGATAGATTAGTAGTGAGCTCTTCAGTTTTGTTGTGCTAAAGTTATTTCTTCATTTTTGTTAGTAATTCACTACTATTTTCATGGCATCATTGTCTGTGAAAATAGTTGATAAAATTCATATGCTCTTGAATTTTTGGAAATATTTTATGCTTTGTGGCCCAGCTGTGATCTATCTTGGAGAATGTAGCATGCACATTACAGAATAATGTGTATAAAACTTTCTGGGAATGAAAAACCATACTATCTCCTATATTCCATTTAGTTATTTCAATTGTTGAGTTTTATCATTGTTTTTTCTATTAAGGGGTTGCAGAGACATGTTGAAATCGCTAATATTGTGCTTCTTATGATGAGTTCAAGTCTATTAGCAGTTGTTTTAGGGTTTTTCTAATTCTATCCTTAGGTGCATATATGCTTAGGATTGTAATATCTTCTTAATTATTCTTTATTTATTCTTTATTATTCAGAAATGGGCCACTCTGCCTCTTATAAACATTATAATCCTGTAGTTTATGTGACCTTATATTAAAAGTAGCCACCAAAGCATTTTTAGGGGAGTTGTTTGCCTGAAGGATTGTTCTCCAATCTTTGACTTTGAGCCTGTGATTGCTCTGAGTGTTCAAATATGTTTCTTACAGGCATCATAATGTTAGATTCAATTTTATTTTTCATTTTGACAGTGTGTCTCTTAATTGGTGCATTTAGCCCACTCTCCTTGAGAGAAATTATTGTCATGAAATTTTATATCATATTTTTCTAGAAGTTTGGTTTGTTTGTTGAGTTTGTCTTGCCTTAAATTACCCCACTTTATTATGTTTTTAAGAATATTTGAATCTGTAATGTTACTGATCTATTATTATTGTTAGTACACAACATTGAAACTATATGCTTCCTTCAAACTAAATGAGTCTGTCTGTGTATTCTTAGTGGGGTATTTATTTTGTTGAGATCTTTCACTCTCTTTTTTGGCCCTGAAGTATTTTTTGTCATAAATCTCTGTCAATCAAAAGATGTTCCTTTACATATAACATGCTGCTTCCATTATTCTCTACCTATGGTTTACATCATTATTACTAATATTGCCTTGGCTGCTTTTATTTGGGTCACTTTCATCTGGTACTCTTTTCTATTTTCCATATTCTTCTGTTATCTGGAGAGATTATTGAGTTCATCTTTGAACTTACTGATTCTGTTTTCAGCAGCTATTTTCTGTTGGTGAAAACTTCCAGTTCATTTTCCCTTCAAGTTTTTCAGTTCTTTCATTTCTGTTTGTATGGTCTCATTTCTATTCTCATATATTCCTGAATCTAATTGCTGTCTGTTTTATTGTTTCTTTGATTTCCTTGAGTATCCTTGACATTTTCTCTCTAAGGTCCTTATCAGAAAGAATATTGTGGTGTCTAATACTTGTTGGCTCTTTAGGACTGCCATTCCCATTTATTAAGCATAGTGGGGCTCTGTGTCTCTTTCATTATCACCTTTGAAGTATGGTAGCATTTTTAATGTATTGAAGTTTATTTCTAGTAAATCTAGAAGAAAGCACAGCCAAACAGTGAAGAATAGGAGCTATAGTCTTTTTGAGATCCTGTGAATTGAAGTGAAAATGTCTCTTTTTTGTCACAAAAGACTCCACTGCTTGTGTTTACTTTCATTTTTATTGGAATGTATGGTTTAGCAAAATTCAGTTGTGGTGACTGGAAGCCCCTTCCTCTTGTTCTGGTACTCAAATTTTCTTTCAGTTTCAGTAACCTGTGATGATAATGACTCTCCTGAGTCACAAAGAGGACCTTGCTGCCATTCTGTGTGCCTGACTCAGTTTCTTGGGACTGTGACTGAAAGATTAACTCCCTTTCCTTAATACAAAAGAATTTCTGGGAAAAATATAATTTGAAAAATTTTAATGTTATTTTTAACCTAGCAGTTTCTTTCCTGTAATTGCCATGATTTCAGAGATAACAAACCAATTTCAGAGATTTTGTAGGAAAATATTAATTTTCTAAACCTTTAATTTTGTGTATCAATTAGGTAAATTTCATAGGTTTGTTTCTTTAAACAATTCTCTCAAATGTATTGAATAATTTCTCTGAAGTAATTTCCACATTCTATTATTTTTATTGAGGCTACCATGAGGAAACTTGCATTCCATATGGAGATATTGGAATTTAATTTGTTCTTTTTTTATTAAAATTAAATTTACTTTACTGATTAAGGTTCTTTAGTTTAGAGCGAGGATTTTCTATTTATTTTGAAAAAATATTGAATAACTATGATTAAAGAATTACAAAGTTATTCATGATTGAGCTTCAAGCATATAGTGTTCCAACACTATTTTATGCTTCACCCTGCCCCACCATTTGCTTAGTTTCCTTCTCGTCCACTGACTTTGTTTTTGGATATTTTTCTTTTTTCACTTTTTTTCATTCTTCTCTCCCTACCTTTAAGTGTATAATGACAAACATGTATTTCACTGTACCTCCTTTCAATTCAGAATCATGGGTCAGAGTGATTTCTCACTATTATTGTTATGTTGGACACTTTGTGAACTATCCCACCAATCCATAACACCCCTGTGGGAAGGACAAATTTTTCTGCTCTAGTTTATATTGCCTTTAGGCATTAGGTATTACCCCAATATATTTCTGTCCTTTTCCCTCTGATTCATTTCATTCAACATGATACTCTATAGGTCCATACTTGCATAACACATGAATGACTTTAAAAGGCTTGGTAGTCCAGATGCTGCTCCAATGCAGAGAATGAAGAGATAGTCACTCAGGCAAAAGCTCAAGTGGGTTCTTTATTCTGGCCGGCCAGGGTCCAGTGCCTGTCCAGAACCAAACAGAGGCAAAGGACCATGTGGCTTTCTTTGTTCAGCCTTATATACCTTATATACCATAAGAAGGGGAGGGGGGAAAGATGGGGTAGGGATGATTCCCTTATAAGGGCATAACATCTGCTGAGACATTCTAAGGTAACACAAGTTCCTTATAAGGGCATAACATCTGCTGAGACATTCTAAGGTAGCACAAGTTCCTTATAAAGACATAACATCCGCTGAGACATTCTAAGGTAGTACATGATCTTAGGGTTGGTATAAACTTCCTTTTTAGGACAAAAAGGGTTAGATACAAAAAGCATGTATAAGCATAGAAAATTACAGAATTCTGGTTACAAAACCTGACCTTTACGTTCCATGAGCTACAGCAGTGGGGGCTGGTGTAACTAGTTGTTGACTTCCCTTTTCAATCCCCACTTCTTGTAGCAAGGCTTCAAATCCTAGAAGCCATTGTTATAGGGGGCCTCCATCTCCTTATATTACTGGTCAGAATTGCCTGCGTGAGCTAATATTTGGTACTGTTGGCATAACACCATGAGCTTCACTTCCCCAAACTGAGCCCGAATGAATGTAGTGAGGCGATTGATTATGCATGGCCTGATGGCTACCAGGAGTAGGAGGCCCAAAAGGGGTCCCAGAAGGGGTATTATATATGGGAAAATTCCACCTCATAAAGACCATAAGGGACCATCTAATTAATAGCTCCTTTTTCCTTTTGGCCAGCTCCTCTTGATAGTGTCTGATTCTGTGTCTCACTACTCCTGATTTGTTAATATAGAAACAACATTTTCTTGCAAGGCCTCGCAAAGCCCTCCTTTCTCTTTTAACTGGTTTACTTCTGCAGTCTTAACACCTGAAAAAGATTTGATTAATTAGGTAGGGGAATATTACTTAACCCAATCAGGCCCTGGAGCAGTAAATGGAACAACTTGAATGGCACAGCTGTCCTTATTGTCTGTAATGGTAGCACAAATTAAACACCAGCAATTAAAGCATCATAGTATTATTAATAAACACAGCTTTGAGTTACTTTATTTAGACTAATGCTTGCATTTGCAATATATGATATGGTCTAGTACAACTAGTAAGAACATTTTCACATAAGTTACTTTAAAGAAATGGGTTTTAAGATAGGCCCACTAGAGTTTTAATTAGCTACAAAAATAGCTTTTCTCTTTGCCTTTACCATGTACCTTGCCAGATATTTGAATAACTTTTGGCTTTTTCCTTTTGTGCAATATGCAGCATTGTTGGAGAAATTTCCATCTGGGGCACCCCCAATACTTACAGAGCTTTTCTGAGGATAGGTTGTAGACACAGCAGGTTTATCATATCACAATCACTCAGGTTTGGCTGATGAGTTGGTAAGTTCAGCATGATGATCTTGAGAATGGCTGTGGTCATCTCATCCTCTTGCAGGAACTTCCAGAAGTAGCCTGTCTGGAATAACCAGATATTGACAACAGACGCATGACTAAAGAAACTGTGGTACATATACACAATAAAATAGCAATCATCAGGAAAATGAAGTCATGAAAATTTCTTATACATGGATCGACATGGAAACTATTATGCTGAGTGAAGTAATTCAGAGGAAAAGAGAAATACACAGAATAGTCTCACTCACCTATGGTATTTAAGAAAAATAAAAGACATTATTGTAATAATACCCAGAGGCAGTAGAAATGAGATCTGGAAGGACTGGACACTATATGAAGTTTACCACAAAGAGTGGTGAGTTCAGTTAGAAAAATAACTATATTAAAAACTATCATGACAATGGTAGTGAGTGAGAATACAGGTAAAGTGTGGGGGATGAAGATGATGGGGGCATTGGTGGTGGGAAGATTGCACTGATGAAAGATTGTGTTTTTTTATAACAGAAAACCAACTACAATCATATTTGTAATCATGGTGTTTAAATAAAAATATTATTTAAAAATATAAAAAGAGAAACCCTAGAAGAAGGGGGATTAGGGACAGAAGAATAATCATAATTTTATATGATTTTTCTTTTTTGGATTTTGGGTCACACCTGGCAGTGCTCAGGGGTCACTTCTGACTCTACTCTCAGTAATCGCCCCTGGCAGGCTCGAGGGACCATATGGGATGCCAGGATTTGAACCACCGTCCTTACCTTACCTCCATGCTATCTTTCTGGCCCAGAATTTTATATAATTATTTTTAAAAGGGTCTGGGAAATAGTACCACAGTTAGCACAAACCAAGCATACACCCAGCCAAGGTTCAGTTCCCAGCATCTCCTTGTTCCCCCAACCCTCATAGGATGCAGCTCTGGATGCCTCTGCTCCTGATGTGACCTTGGAGGCTCCCAGGAAAATCCAGTGTCGCCAGTATCTCAGGTACTGTGGCACCAGAGCAGCATGATATCTTCACTTCTTTGCACTTACTTCACCATCCTAGATGACCACATTGCCATGGTCTTCCTGAGCATCTCCTGAGAGCAGACAGCACCCCTCCCCCTAAAGTATATTATTAAGGGGGTGGTAGAGTATAAGTGAAGTGTTTGCTTTGCATGTAACTGAGCCTTTTATCGCTGGGTTTGACCCAGTTTGGATCCTTGGTCACATATGATCCCCCAAGAAACTCAAGGTGTCACTTTCAGCACAAAGTAGCAAACAAATTGTACACGAGCCTAAGTGGGTTTCTCAAACCCCAAGTCTATTATGTTTGTCAGTTCACATTTTTGTTTTTCATAAAACAATTTTCCCCTCAGTTTTGCACTTGTATTAGAATACTTTCTACTTATGTATGCAGAATATCTTGACCTAGATACAACTTTAACAGAGAGCATTAAATTGACTTGCAGATTTTTGTTTACTACATGAAAAAGTGCCCATTTTATAGATGGTATTATCTCCTTAGATTTCTAATATAGGGGGCCAGAGAGATAGCATGGAGGTAAGGCATTTACCTTTCATGCAGAAGGTCATTGGTTCGAATCCCGGTGCCCCATATGGTCCCCCGTGCCTGCCAGGAGCGATTTCTGAGTACGGAGCCAGGAAAAACCCCTGAGCACTGCCGGGTGTGACCCAAAAACCACAAAAAAAAAAAAAAGATTTCTAATATAACAATGAAATTATAACAAAACTAATTCATAGCTAAAAAAATTACTGTTTAAGTATCTCCATATGTTGTGAATCTCTTTCAAGCTCTGTTACTATGAACTTTATTTTGTTTTCTAATATTTCTGGGTTTTCTATTTTCACTATGTATTTAAATTTTATTACTTATACAGTCGTTAAGTGAAAATCATATGTTAGCTTTAAATTGCTTACAAAGGATATCAATTCTATGAAATATGCAGTTAATCAACATAGCTTTTGAAAACGGATGCAATTTTTTATATTTGTTAATTAATTTGAACAAAAAGTAGTTAATTAGAAACCATTTTTTGGTGATATTTTTCTTTTCATTATTTCTTTCCTTTTTTGCTGTGTTTCTATTAAGTTCATTTACTAGACATAATTTTCTTTGGACAGTGCATGCATGAATTTTAAGAACACCATACATTAATTTTTGGCAGGAATATATTCTTTATATACATTGGCAAGATTCTATTATTTATTCAAGTATTTCTTAAAACCTTTTCAAACTGAAACAATAATTGTATTTTGTATACAGAAAGTTGAATTTTTTGATACATATAAAATTCTTTGCTTAAATAGTAAATATTTGCAGTCATTGCATTTCTACTGGCTTCAGCTCAATATAAATCCATTCCATTTTCTTTAAAATATTTTTTCATTATGAATATTACTTAGAATATTTTCTCATAAAATGCCACTACTTTTCTCTTTGTTTTTTTTACTCACTTGAAAAAATAATATTTTTTGTTCTTTGGGAAACACCTGGTGACACTCTGGAGTTACTCCTAGCTATGCACTCAGAAATTGCTCTTGGCTTGGGGGACCATATGGGGCGTTGAGGGATCAAACTGCAATTTGTCCTAGGTTAGTGCTTGCAAGACAAACACCCTACTGCTTATGCCATCTCTTAGGCCCCTCTCACTTGAATATTTAAAAATATATATATGAAAGTGATTGACAAAAGTGAAATCTTTAGAATTTAAAAGTAAATTCGAGAAATAATAAATAGCACTACGGAGAACATACAAACTTATTTCATTATGCATTCACTTACACTTAATACTTTAATGCAATAATATGAGGCATAATAGTAAAATGAAAGTGGTTTATATATTCAAATCTTTCAGTGGGAAAATGTTATACTGTATATCAGACTGAATAAAAAATGGTCAAGATGGTCCTCAGGTTCCCCCCTCCCTCCATACTCCAGCGGGGAGGTGCACGGGGAGGAGGGCGGGCAGACATCAGGCTTCTGATTTCGTCCTTGATTCTGGAGACCAGCTCTTGCCAGGTATAGCGTTTTTCTCCCCTGGACTTCAGTTTTTCCCTGGGCACTTGTCTAGGTGAACTCTATAGGGGTCAACAGGCTTTCCCCCTATCTCTCCCAACACTAATTGGAATGCGCTCTGGGAGGAGGGCAGGCTATTCTAGCACTGATTTATATTGGGACAGTCAGTGGAAATTTTTTCTCTTTGTTTTCATATTGATAGTATTGTGTGCATATATTCTATATATCCATAATATCCATTGTATTGGGACCTTGATACTGCCCTACAAAGCTCATTTCTAATATTTTACTGCCTCAGTCCCAACCCTTACTTCCCCCCATCCTCCTATGTAGGTGCAGCTAATCACATGAAGCTCACCACATAGAATGATAAGTGCAGTTAGGGAAATAACTACACTGAAAACTATCATAATAATGTGAATGAATGAGGGAAAAACAAAGCCTGTCTCGAGTACAGGTGTGGGTGGGGTGGGGAGTAGGTAGATCTGGGAAATTGGTGGTGGGAATCCTGCGCTGGTGAAGGGGGGTGTTCTTTACATGACTGTAATCATACAACTACAATTATATTTGTAATCACAATGTTTAAATAAAGATAATTTTAAAAAAAGACAGAATCTGTAGGCTCAAATATGAGGTGCATAAAACCTCCAGACAATAATAAAAGATGGAAAGAAACTTCAAAATAAACACCTGATAAGAGAACTTTTGGAAGAATTCAAGAGGAAAAATATAAGAATCATCAGGGGCCAAGAGGTCAGAAATGCATCCTTGATGAAGAAGCAACAGTCAAAGATAGCATCGTGGAAAAATTCCCAGCACTGATTTTTTTAAAATGTTCATTATAACATAAATGTTTCTGTAAACAATATAGTTTATGCTGAGTGGCAAAAAAAAAAAAAAAAGGTCAAGGTGTTTATTCCCAAATTCTCTTTGCTTTTTTTTTATTTGCTAGTGTATGTCATTTCCTTGACATATTGGTTCAATATTTAAAATTTAGGTCAGGGTTGTTCTCACAAAGCTTTTTTAAAAAATCAGAATATTAGAAAGCACTAAACAAGATGTCCACAAATCAAGTGCTCAGACCCTGGAACATTTGCTTCCTATGATATATCTGGACAATATTTGCTACTAAAAAAGCCAAAAAAATTATGGCTGAAAACAAAACTATATTTCCTGATCATTAAGGAAAATTTAAGGAAGATATTCCTGCTGCATAATTTCTTCATGTGGTGATTTACTAAGGATTCAATCTTCCTTGAAGCTCTCTAACTCTAAGAGTAATGAGTTTTCATATCCATTAGAGATAGGAGAATGTATAGATAATGCAAACATGCAGCTTAATGAAGTGCCACATTTGCTTGTATTTAATTTCAATTATTCAAGTCTCTCTTAAAGTAAAGATAAGTCATTTCATGTGAGCCAATTTTCTGCAAAACTGTGGTCTACATTATTTTCTTTGAAAAAAAAAATATTGAGAGGCACTTCTATTCTTTGGGTCCATTCACATGATCACATCATGCATTTATCACCTGCATGCCCTCTTGAGATTTGTACCTCCCTATTTTATGTATGTGGTTCTCCTTATCTTGGGAGAAGGCCACATTCTTTCTTAAGTGCATTAGTTTCTTTTTCATTTGCTCTTCTTCCCCTTCCCCAGAATTTCCAAATACAATGGTTTTACTTCAAAAAACAAATAATAAATAAAAATAAAGAGAAAACACACTGCAAAGAAAAGAAGATGGCATTAATAGAAGAAACAATTCAAGTTTCTCATCAATCTCTGGTTAAACATGGAGGCTAATAATTCCTTTTTTGTTTTTATTTTTTGGTTTGGGGGTCACACCCAGCAGCGCACAGGGGTTTCTCCTGGCTCTACACTCAGAACTTGCTTATGACAGGCTAGGGGGACCATATGGGATGCCAGGATTCGAACCACCATCTTTCTGCATGCAAGGAAAACACCCTACTTCTATGGTATCTCTCCAGCCTCGAGACTAATAATTCTATATATTTTTTTAGTACAACTAATGACAAAAATATTTTCACAGATTAAAGATAAAAATAAAATAATGGAAAAGTGGTCTATTTTATACACTTGTGGCCAAGCCTATGATTTTATTTATTGAAATGTTTGGGTTTTATTTTTGTACTATTGTGTTATTTTAATTTTGATTTTTCAAATGTGTAATTAAAAACATCCACAAATATTTTTTTACCATTCTGTAGATAATTTAATTTTTCTGTCTTTTATTTATTTTTTTACTTAAAACAAATTTACTTGACTTTATTTTGCATCTGTTACTTGTGCTTTTGGTGTTATAGCTTTGAAAATTTCATTGTCTAGACCACTGTAAAAAAGTTTGTTTACCATTGAAGAGATATTACAGTAGTCTGGGTACTTAATTTGTCCATGACTTACCCAAGTTTGATCCCAGGAACCACATATGATTTCCTCAACATATGTAATTCAGGTGTAATCCCTGAATCCATTTTCCTATATAGTTTTGCATCTTGTATTTATCTCATTGATCCATTTGAATTAACTGCTATATATTGTTTAAAATCAGGATCCATGTTTAATTATTAATCCAATAGCGAATTTTTATAATCTACAAGTTATTCAGTTTTACCAAGATCCTTTATAAAAGAGACAATTTTGGAAAACTTGTCTAAGATCAATTGTCTATAAGGCAAGTGTTATTATTGCTGGAATTTTTATTCTATTCCATTGGTTTATGCCTTTCCTATGCCAGACTTATACTTTTACAAACTGCAGTTTTATAATGTATATTAAATTAGAAGTTCTATGCTATCAACTGTTTTTGTTTTTTAATATTTTTATTGTTTATGGTTCTATGCACTTATTATTTTTGTAATGGATAACATTGAGATTTTTTATGGAGATTGAATTATTTCTCAGGACATGTAAATATGATATAATATATAAAATATTTTTCTTTTTTATAATTATCTTTATTTAAACACTGTAATTACAAATATGAGTATAGTTGTATGATTACAGTCATGTAAAGAACACCCCTCTTTCACCAGTGCAACATTCCCACCACCAATTTTCCAGATCTCAACTCCTCCCCACCCCGCACACCTGTACTCGAGACAGGCTTTCTACTACCCTCATTCATTCACATTGTTATGATAGTTTTCAGTGTAGTTATCTCTCCAACTGCTCTCATCACTCTATGTGATGAGCTTCATGTCATGAGCTGCACCTACCAGCCCTCATCTCTCTTGTGTCTGAGATACTGTTAAAATGTCTTTCATTTTCCTTACAGCCCATATATGAGTGAAACCATTCTGCATCTTTCTCTCTCCCTCTGACTTACTTCACTCAGCATAATAGATTCCATGTACATCCATGTATAGGAAAATTTCATGACTTCATCTCTCCTGACGGCTGCATAGTATTCCATTGTGTATATGTACCACAGTTTCTTTAGCCACTCATATGTTGAAGGGCATCTTGGTTGTTTCCAGAGTCTGGCTATTGTAAATAGCGCTGCAATGAATATAGGTGTAAGGAAGGGATTTTTGTACTGTATTTTTGTGTTCCTCAGGTATATTCCTAGGAGTGGTATAGCTGGATCGTATGGAAGCTCAATTTCCAGTTTGTGAAGGAATCTCCATATCACTTTCCATAAAGGTTGTACTAGAGGGCATTCCCACCAGCAGTGAAAAAGAGTTCCTTTCTCTCCACATCTCCACTAATTTTTCAATTAACAACTTTGAAATTCATTTAAATTATCTGTCTTAAGTTTTCTTCATCAATGTGTTATAATTTACTGTTTTAAGTTTTTAAACTTTTTGTTTATGTTTGTTCAACTTTATATATTTTACTATTGGGAATATATTACTCTCTTAATTCCCTGTTTGTGTAGTTTGTAGGGATGCAAAGAAAGAGAAAACGATGTTTAATACTGGTAGGAATGCAAATTGAACTACTATAATATATTTTAGCAAGAACTTAAAATTACAAAGTGGTGTATGAAGTTATTGATAGTTGAATTTTAGGTACATATTCCTTTGACACCAATCCTAGCACCAGTATCTACTGTTATCACCAGTGCTCCTTTAATCCGTCATTCTCTCCCTCCTGTTAAGTATAGAATATGGATGTATAGCTATATCACTCTTCCACCTCACGAGTATAACTGAATCTCAACCCCTATATAATTATTATTTTTGTTTCTCATCTTTTTTCTTTCCACATTAAGACATATCACAAGGAACAAGAACAATTTATATTGGCAGGGATGTGGGGAGAAAGAAACTTTCATTCACTGCTGGTGGGAATGCCATCTATAGTCCAGACCTTATGGAAAACAGTATGGAGATACCTCAAAAAACTGGAAATTGAGCTTCTATATGATAGCCAGTATCTGAAAAAAAAACACCAAAACAAAACAAAACAAAACAAAAAAAAACAAAACCAAGTGCCCAACAATATATATGTGGCTAAAGAAACTGTGGTACATCTACACTCAGCTATTAGGAAAAAAAACTGAAGTTGTGAAATTTCCCTTTACATAGGTAGACATGTGGGTGTATAAAAAATTAAAATATGTTAGTGATACCCAGAGACAATAGAGATGAGGGCTAGAAGGACCAATACATGAATTAAGTTTACCACAAAGAACAGTGAGTATAGTTAGAGAAAAAATACACTAAAAACTATCATACTATGATAATGAGATAAAGATATAGAATGCCTGCCTTGAAGAGAGGCAGGAGGTAGAAAGAAAATGGGAGACTTTAGTGGTAGTAAAGTTGCCCTGGTGAAGAAGGGTGTAGAAATCAAGCTACCAGCAGGTTTGTAAACATGGTGCTTATATAAATAATATAAAATAAAAGAGGTATAGTCTCATATATACTATTTAATCCTGTCTAATAGTTTCCTACATCTAACCATCAAGGCAAAGATTTTCTGAGAATGTCCTAGAGATAGAATATAATAAATGCAAATTGGGTCAGTATATACCAGGCAAGTAGTTAACTGCCAAAAAGTGCTTGTTCATGGTTCGTTTATGGGAATCCTGGCACTATGTGAGTAATGAAGGTACCAGTTAACTGGAGAGAACTGCTTTCTTCCTCTGAATGACTGCTCACTTTTGAAAATAGGGCATGATAACATGTCAAGAAAATTAAACCAGATTGTATGATGTTTCAAATTCTCATATGTGACAACATAGGCATGTGAACTAAAGTAGTTCGGGAATACTAATTTTTGTTTTAAGTTAAGTCATAACATTTAGTATAATCTATAAAATTACATAATAGTTTCTTACACACTTTTATTTCTGGGTCACTCCCATCTTCTCCTGGCTTATGAGTATAGGTGTGACTCTTAGGTGCTCAGGAGACCATGTGACCTAAAATTGAACCCAGAGTTCCTTCATACATAACCATACATAACTTATGGTCCAGCTCTGAGCCATTTCACAAGGTCTATAGTGCTATTTCTGTCTTATTTTGATGGGTAAGGACAGTGGTGGGTGGCAGATCATATCCAGTGGTGTTAAGGGCTATTCCTGGCATTGTGTGCAGGAGTTGTGCAAAGCTTGGGATTGAATCTGGACTTCTTTTGACCAAAGTACACACTCAGACAACTGAACCATCCCTCCAGCCTTTCTCATAAAGTTTCTGAGAGCTTTAATAATCACCATGAGGTTTCATTGTATTTAAACAACTTTGACCAATCTTTTTTTACTGATAAGTTTTATTCCTCAGTCTATAGTTTCTTTACTGACTTTTCATTTCATACCTTTAACTTTACTGGACTATTTTTTGATATTATTGTTAACTCAATTAAAAAAGTTTAGTGACCTTTAATGTGAGAAGCAGAAAAGGTACAAGAGATGTGTTTGTTTATGGACTCTTCATACTGAAGAAATACAGAATATGGCCATTTTTGAAGATTTATTCTTCTACTTTATAATGGGGTCATTGAGATCTGAATTGAGATGATTGGCCTACTTTTAATTAGAACTTCTCTTTTAATATAGCCTGTATTAAACTAGACTTTATTTCCATTGGGAGAAAAATGAGAGCAATATGATAAAATTTCAATTATGAGAGATTATAATGTGAATATAACAGAAATTTTCCAGAACAATATTGAGGATGTGTTTGTGATGTACTATATATATATATATATATATATATATATATATATATATATATATATATATATATATATATATTTAAAAGATTACTAGGACAGGTTGGAGGAAAACTATAATTAATAGCAGATTTAATTGAATAGTCATCATCAAACTGTTATACTGTTGTCATTTTGGGGCTTGAGAGATAGTACAGATGTTAAATTACCTGCCATGCATATGGCCAACCCCAGATTGATCCCTAGCACTAGAAAACAAATCAAGTGAATTTATATTTTTGATTAGCAGTCTACAGACCTAGAATATTTTAAATAAAGATATGCTTCCTATAGAACTTGTTCAAGCCACAAATATGTCTAAGAATCTCAATAAATAAAAAATGATATAGTAAATGTGATGAATTTATGTTTTTTTTTCCTCTTTAAAAATAAGAAAAATTAGAGCTGGAATGGTAGCACAATAGGGCATTTACCTTGCATGCAGCTGACCCAGGACAGACCCAGGTTCGATCCCTGGCATCCATATAGTCCCCCAAGCCTCCCAGGAGTAATTTCTGAGCACAAAGCCAGGAGTAAACCCTGAGTGCTGCTGGGTATGGCCCCAAAACAAATACACAAACAAACAAAAGATAAGAAAGATTCAGTGATAGCACAGCACTAGGGCATTTGTCTTTCAAATAGCTGTTCCAGGATGGACCACGTTTCATCCCCTGCTTCCCATATGGTCCCCCAGCCTGCCAGGAGCAATTTTTGAGTGCATAACCAGGAGTAAACCCTGAGTGTCTCTATGTGTGTCCAAAAAAAGCAAACAAAGAAAAAAGGAAAGAATAATACAGATGATTACTTTAGTTATAGATAAGATTAAGACTTGCCACACCAGTACTCCATTTGTTTGTTTTTCTTTGAACTTTTTCTCATTGTTCTTTTTTTTTTCCTTTCTTTCTTTTCCAATCTTGTGGTTATTATTTGGTAATTTTTTTTGTTATTTTTTATTTTTTATAAGCCTACAGCACCTGGTATTCCCAGATGGTCTTCCATCCCAGTACTAACCAGGCCTACCCCTGCTTAGCTTCCGAAATCAGAGGAGATTGGGTGTGTTTAGGGTGATATGGTCCTAAACACTGTTGGGGGTTTTTGTTGTTGTTGTTGCTATGATTTTTTATTATTTTATTATTTTTTGTTTTTGTCTTATTCCAGCAGAACCACACATCTTGAATCATCTTGTTCTGCCTCATGATTTGAGGGGGAAAAATAAAAATGAATGATACCAGGAGCAAACAACTGTATGAACATTGAGTAGAATTAAAAAATGACCAGAATTAAACATCAAACCCAAAGTCAACAACAGAATCAATACCCTGTATACAATAAGCTATACGCAGAGGGGAACACTGGGGGGGGGGGAAGGGGAGAGGAGGCAAAGGAAGGAGATATGGGGATACATGCTGGGAAAAGGTGGGGAGGGAGGACAACCCTGGTAGTGGGAATGGCCCTGATTCATTGTCACTATGTACCTTCAGTATTACCGTGAAATATTTGTTACTTACTTTTTTATCACAATAAAAATTATTATAAAAAACTAAACTAAAATAAAATATTTATTGTATAAAAATAGATTAAGGTTGTGAGTCTCTATAAGTGGAAATCTAGCACATTTATTCTTTATATTATAAAGTTAATTCCTTTTTTTTTTTTGGTTTTTGGGCCACACCCGGTAACGCTTAGGGGTTACTCCTGGCTATGTGCTCAGAAGTCGCTCCTGGCTTGGGGGACCATATGGGACACCGGGGGATCGAACCGCGGTCCGTCCAAGGCTAGCGCAGGCAAGGCAGGCACCTTACCTTTAGCGCCACCGCCCGGCCCATAAAGTTAATTTCTTATAATAACTTTGGTGGCAAGAGAGACAATTCAAAATACCAATGCTTGCTCTGTATGTGGTTTCTATTTTTTAATATCTGGACTATTGAGCTTTTCCTTCCTTCCTTCCTTCCTTCCTTCCTTCCTTCCTTCCTTCCTTCCTTCCTTCCTTCCTTCCTTCCTTCCTTCCTTCCTTCCTTCCTTCTTTTTTCTTTCTTTCTTTCTTTCTTTCTTTCTTTCTTTTCTTTTTTCTTTCTTTCTCTTTCTTTTTTCTTTCTTTCTTTCTTTCTTTCTTTCTTTCTTTCTTCTTTCTTTCTTTTTTTTCTCTTTTCTTTCTTTCTTTTTTCTTTCTTTCTTTCTTTCTTTCTTTCTTTCTTTCTTTCTTTCTTTCTTTCTTTCTTTCTTTCGTCTTTTTTCTTTCTTTCTGTCTTTCTTTCTTTTCCTTCCTTCTTCCTTCCTTCCTTTCTTCTTTCTTTTTCTCTTTCTCTCTCTTTCTTTCTTTTTTCTTCTCTTTCTTTTTTTCTCTCTTTCTCTTTCCTTCTTTCCTTCTTTCTTTGTTTCCTTCCTTTTTTCTGTCTTTCTTTCTTCCGTTTCTTCCTTCTTTCTCTTTCTTTCTTTTTCTCTCTTTCTTTTTTCTTTCTCTCTTTCTTTTTTCTTTCTCTCTTTCTCCTTCCTTCTTTCCTTCTTTCTTTGTTTCCTTCCTTTTTCTGTCTTTCTTCCTTTCCTTCCTTCTTCCTTTGTTCCTTCCATCCTTCCTTTCTTTTTCTTCCTTTCTTCCTCCTTCCTTCCTTCCTTTCTTTCTTTCTTTCTTTCTTTCTTTCTCTCTTTCTTTCTTTCTTCTTTCTTTCTTTCTTTCTTTCTTTTTCTCACTCTGTCTCTTTCTTTTTCTTTCTTTCTTTCTTTCTTTCTTTCTTTCTTCTTTTATTTTTCCCTCCTTCCTTCCTGTGTATTTATATCTATCTATCCATCTACCCTATCTATCTATCTATCTATCTATCTATCTATCTATCAGTTATTTGTTAATTTTTGTAGTGCCAAGAGGTCCATGTAGAAAGTCAGGGATCAAACCAGGACATCTGCAAGACAAGCACCCTAATTACTATACTATCACTCTAGCCCAAAGATATTAAATTCAATTTTAAAGAACAAATATATAAGTATTAATAGTGAGAGAAAGAGTGCAGTAAGAAAATACAACTTTACTTAATATGCTTTAATTTTAATGTGTTTATAAAAACATTTATAAAACATTTATAAATGGATTTTTGAGATAAATTATCCACTAAGGTACACTAAATTTTAATGTAAGAATAATATTTCACTATTCTGATCAAATAAAAATAAATATGATAAATATATTATTAAGCATATATATGTAAACCTTAGAGAAATTGAATCAAAAGGAATTGAGCAAATTGTTGAAGAAAATTAAGTCAAGAAAGCTGTTATAAGAAAAAGATGTTTGAGTTAACTTTTACAAAAAAAACTAAAAATAAAACTATCAATGATATATTTTAAATTATTATGAAAATGAATTTAATGATCATCAGTCATTAAATATAATTCAGTTTGAGTCAATGGATTACTCTAGTGTTACAAAAGATAACTAGAGTTCATGTCCTCTGTATTTTTTATTATCCAATCTTATCATGATCAATACGATTAATTTTTTGGTTGCTTTTGGACCATACTTGAATGTACCTCAGGCCTTACCTAGTGCTATGTACGCTCAAAGATTACAACTGATGTGTTTGAGTGGCTATATGGTTATCAAAGTATAGAATTTGTTTGGATGTATGTGAGGCAAACACATTATTTACTGTACTATCTGGCTCCCAAATGATTAGCTTTTGATTTAGTCTTTTAAATATTTGAAAAATTTTATACTTTAAGCAGTGATCATTTCCATTCCATTGATTTTTTGATAATTGACATTTAGTACCAGCCTAAACATTTAATGTAATCTAAACGTATATGTAGTAAAAGTAAAATCCCCATGTTATCTTGATTGAATCACAATATTAATTTTTTGCTCATGCTGTAAATGTAAATTTCTATTTAGAAAGAGAAATATTTCCACCTTTGATTTCTTAACCCCTTAAGTCCTTGGTCTTTCATGCTCATTAAATTTATAATTTATAATTGTTGTATTATAAATTGGGCCTACCTGATTACTCTTGGACACACTACTATCCCACAGCTATTAAGTTTTGCCAGGTAGGCTTTTGTCATAAGTTTATGATTAGTGCACAATCTATACTAACAGTATATCAGCTTGTCTGGAGCATCCATCACTATTTAGTCATTCTTCCCTTAGGCACCTAAATTCAGATGATGCTACCATCCATCTAATTTGTCTGATTCTAAAGTACTAACTTCAGAATACACTATAGGAGTATAGAACTAAAGCAAATCAACCACTCTTTTCTTTCCTCACCATGAAAACTCCTGCAGGTTCAGGACCACCTGGTGACACATATTTGCTACTTATTCTCTCCCAGCCTCAATACACATATTATCTCCCAACCTCAACTTTTTTATTTTGCTCTCCTACTTATCACAAGACATCTGGACAATAGATTGACTTATGGAAAATGTAGATAAGGATGATTAAACTCCTACAAGCTGACTGAATCTTCACACCAACCTTTAGAAGGAATCTCACTGCCCTTTCTCAAATGAAGAAATGAAACCATGGAAGTGTTTACTTGTCAGTTTACATTGAGATTAAGTTTTAAAATTCAATCTTGTGAATATGAGCCTATGCTTAGTTTCCTGAGCTATAGCGCCTTCCCTTAAGGAAGCTATTCTGCTTTCTCTGAGAATCAAAGTCTTCATGTCCTATCCCTAGCCTGATCTATTTGCATTTCTATGGAGTTCAGAGAGTAGAACCTTGTGTTCTAGAGTCCAGTAACCATGGATTCAGATTGTGGCCTCCAAGTCAAAATTTGTCTTCTGCCCTTTCCTGGATGAAAAGTTTTAGAGAAAAAAAATTATCTAATGTTGATCCTCAGTTACTCAGAAAGAAGGTGGCAGTTAGAACATTCACACTCATGGGGCTGTACTTTATGCTTGATAGGAGCGATTTGGAACAAAGAATGTCTCCTATTGTATTACTGAAGAGCAATGCATTCTTCATTATATACAAGACTATTTTAATTTTATTTCAATTTTTTATTTTTTAAAACGTGTTCTAATTGTTTCTATATATATTGGTTTGGCATCACAGTTATTAGTGCTCAGGAGGTTCTCTGTGGGACCCTGAGGACCATATGTGATGCCAATGATTAAAACTCTGTGTCTCAACCACATGCAAAGCAAGCACTTCACCTACTATATTCTCTTGCTTGCTTGCCCCCTTTCTTTCATTTTAGTGTCACTGCCTAAATTAGTACCTGTCTATCTCTTATTTAAATATGTATAACAGTTTCTCTGCCTAGTCACTTTCCTTTTTAATTTAAGCTTTGACCCCAGGATAGTTTTACAGGACATAGCCTACTTAGTTGTTCCCAAATGCTTACTTGAAATTATGAGTGCCTTGCTCTCAACAGTGGAGGTCTGCAGGGTGCCACAAATGAATAAAGTGGGCCAGATGTATAGGATGTGGCTAGTTGAATCTAATGAGGCTTGCCAGAAATACAATTGCTACTTAGCCCTAGCTGATTTGTAGAATGCAATATATTCCCCCTATTAAGAGAAGCTGAAAATATGGGTTGTGCGTGGTGTGACACATTCATATATTTTTTTTTTAAATCACCTCCTGTTGTTATATAGGACAGTAAGCATTGCTATTCTATTTCCTAAGATAGGAGTTCAAGGAGAGCGAGAGTTATAGATAGATAAAGATATGGATATATCTGCAAAATAATGAAACACACACTTAAGGAAAGAAGGGACTTTGAAAGTTCCCACATTGCCCTGACAAGTCCACAGACTACCCTGCGAGCAACTGCAAGACGAAGCTCCAGGAACAAAAAACTCCTCCTCTTCTGTCCTCCCCTTTTACCTATGGGAAAGCATCACACCTAGAAGGTGGGACCATACGGTTTCACTACAATCGGAGGTGATGATTCATAAAATAACATCCAATGAGAAATCATATAGGAGTTGATTGACATAGAAACATACAATCCCATAATTTCACAGATATATATAGCCAGATAGACAGATGGTGATACAGAATTCCTATTTTAAGAAATAATAGCAAAGACCTTCCCTAAGTGTATAAAATATTTAGGAGAGTTAGGACACAGATTTATGAAGTTTAAGGTTCTAAACAAAATAAAGACAAATAAATACATCCAGGATGCATTATAACTAAAATGGCAAAACATATGACAATATTCTAAAAGCAGTAAGTAAGTAATTCACGCCATGTGTGAGTGATACAGGTGTGAGACCCTGATTTATCTGTGGTACCAGTGTAATACTCAATCTTCCATGTAGTAGACACCATGTAGTCCATCATTCTTCCACTCCCTTTACTTCAGCAGCAGCAGCAGCAACAGCAACAATAACAACAACAATAATTACAATAAATAAGGAAGGGAGGGAGGGAAAGAATGAAAGGATAAAAAATAAACGAGAATAATGATATTCGGATTTTATGTTTCAGAATTTAAAAGTTTGGAAAAAACATATAAAGGACATTGAAATAATTCCCAAAGATGAGGGCCGAAAGGACCAGCTCAAGATATGAAGCCCACCACAAAAAGTGGTGAGTGCAGTTAGAGAAATAACTACTTTGAGAACTATCATAACAATGTCAGTGAGTGAGGGATGTAGAAAGCCTGTCCCAAATACAGGACTAGGTGGTGGTGGGGATGGGGACATTGGTGATGGGAACTTGCACTGACTAAAACCCAACTACAATCATGTTTGTAATCATGGTGTTTAAATAAAGATACTATAAAAACTAAGAAAAAAACAGAAAAGTCAAGAGTCAAGAGTACAAAAACAAAGATTCCAATTAGACTGCAATTTTCTCATAGAAGCTATATAGATGAAAGGGAAGTGGCACGATACATATCAAAGAGTGAAATAGAAAAAAATTCTTGGTTTCTTTACTACTAAATTGACATCTTCTCAGCTTATTAAATCAATGAAAAACAGAAAATACTTTGCAGTCCTTATATATCTCTTTGGTAACATTCCATTCTTTGGTCCTTTCTGGAAATTTCTATTTAGCTCTTCTACTTTTATTATAATCCTATATATATTTGGTCGCTATTAACTTGTTAGTCTTTTTTTCCTCAGGAAACTTCACATGTCATATGTGGTATAAGGCATTAATCTCAGGGCTTTGTACATATAAGACATAAGCTTTACTATTTGAGACACATCCTCAGCTATTTGCATATATTATATTATATCATATTTATTTATTTTTAATTTTAGGTCACTAAAACTTAGGGGTTACTTCTGGATCTGCCCTCAGAAATTATGCAGGGATATTAGGGATCAAACCTGAGTCAGCCACTTGAAAGACAAACACCCTACGTCTATGTTATTGCTCCAGCTCCTGGTTATTTTATTTCATTTCACGATCTTATTTTCTGTTTCCTACTTTCTCACATTTTTTGTCCCTTTCACACCATATTTGGGAGATTTTCTTTCCTTCCATTCCTTGGCTGAATCTGAAAGTTAGTCTTCCTTTCTGTTATCTTAGTGAATATCTGGCAATGCGTAAAATACTTTTGAGTTCATAATTAAAAACATTGTTTTATTCAGTACTAAGTCTTAAAGTCCTATGAGTTTACTAACACTATGTTGACAAATAGTTTTTGAGCTCTGCCTTGATTTTTGACTATGTAAATTTTATTTTTAGGAATTATATATGTTTAATTTCTTTAAGGCCCAAGTTAAAGGTGGATTTCTTTGAACAGGATTTGGTATTTTTGGGGACATTCTAACTCTAAATGGTATGTAATTTTCCACCCATATCAGAAAGGATGAATTTGCAGTGAAATGAAGCTGAGGTTGGAATGTGATTATGCGTCGTCTCCCACTTACACTATGAGCCAGGAAAGGAGCAAGTGATTTATAATTTCTCCTTAGAGTGTACTATTACTCTTTCTTCAAAGTAACTTTGCAGGAGGATACTAATTGAAGAACCTACTTTGGGAAAACTCAGGCTTTGTATACTGTTTTTATTTCAAAACCAAATTTCAAGTTCACCTGGTCAGTAGATATGCTTCAAGTAAAAGTGGCTTCAGTCAACTGCTTCTCTTTTCTCTATTTCTTAGTTTTTATTTGATTCTTGTTTCATGTTTTGCTAGTACATCAATCATCATGAGTTTTTTCTTTGATATAAAATTTGTTCAGGGAATTCAGAGTGAATTACTGAAGAAATTTAAATGTCTCCTTTGCATCTCAGCCAACTCTCAGGTCCTTTTGAACCTCACCCAACATTTCTGAGGACCAACTCTTTGTATTGCTGACATTCCATGTAGTGAAGTACAAATCTGGCCCTCCTCCATGTAGTTTTTTTTCCTGTCTGTTCAAGCTTTAGGTTAGTTGCATTCAGTACACTCAATCACAATAGAAAGGGGAATCTGTCTTCATCAAATTCTACTACTGATTTTAGTGTTGATGTCCACAAAAAGCTTTAGAATAATGTTTGACCAATAGCCATATTCTCCTAGCACAACCAATTTGACATGCAAAATATTCATCACAGAAACATAGATTTTTAGTATATTTAACATGATAATTTATTATTCTAATATTAAAATAGGAAAGATTTATATAACTGCATGGGAAGAAGTAATCAAATAATGATCAACACCAAAAAATTGCACAAGTGAAAATATAACCATAGTCTACTCATCAGTACTCTTTATATGTACAAATTCTCTCTTTTCAAAAAATCAAACTCAGTCCTTGGAAATCGTTAGGCAAACAAGAAGAAAGCACACTTATTTCATCTAAGGCTACTGTTGTTCTTGCTGAATAGAGGCATTTTGATTTAGAGTGAAAGGCTAAATAAAAGTGATCCATACTTTAACCTTTTATTTTCTAATTGTAGGTTTTTTACATTTTTTAAATTATAATTATTGATTTGAGTTTATAATCATTTTTATCATCATGCATACTCAATTGTGGGTTAAAAAGAATTTCATGAAAACTTCCTTTCCCTTAAAAGAAATGCATCTGTAATAAAGAGCATATTATTTTAGTTGGTGAATTTTGACCACTAGTAGAAGAAAACAATGAAAATATTTTAGAATGGGGCTGGAGAGATAGCACAGCGATAGGGCATTTGCCTTGCATGCAGAAGGACAATGGTTCAAATCCGACATCCCATATGGTCCCCCGAGCCTGCCGGGGCATTTCTGAGCGTAGAGCCAGGAGTAGCCCCTGGGCGCTGCCAAGTGTGACCCAAAAACCATATATATATATATATATATATATATATATACATATATATGTATATATACATATTTATACATATATATACACATTTATACATATATATGTATATATATTTTAGAGTAAGGAAAATATCTCAGAAAACTATAGCAATTTTTTTACATGTAGGTGGTTTGTATTCACTCTTTCCTCAAATCATAGTCACCTAGAAAACTTCTGGAAGCAAAAAAATTAAGTGAGAGAAGTACAATACCTGTCTCTAATACAGGGAGGGGGTGGGGGAGGAGGGAGATGAGTGGAATTAGTGGTGGAAAAGTTACATAGGTGAAAGGGACTGTTTTTTTTTTTTATTTTTTTATGACTGAGGCCCAACTGCAAACATGTTTGTAATTTTGAAGAATAAAGTATTATGAAAAAAAAACCAAAAATTTTTGGAATTCTCTCCAAATTCTCTATATTTTTCACTGCTCCAAGTATAACTATTGAGTCTGCTATAAATAGCCAAACAAAAACAAACAAACAAGTAAAAAAATCCTAGAACCAGGTTTTGTGGGATTTGAAGTCCAACTTGTTTTTTTGATATTCCTTTTTAATAAAAATAATATAATAACAGTATTACATAAAAGTAATAACAGTATTTTCGTAAAAGTAAACATATAAGAGAAATTAAATATAAGTATTTTTCTATTTACAAAAAGAAAGAAAAATTATAAAAAATGGAAATTGTCACAAAAATTAAAATCAAACTAATACTTTAAAATTTTTGTAGATAAGACTCCAACTTTTTCTAAATTTAGTGGTATATTCCCAAATTACCTCTTCATTAGATATTAACTATGTATTTTACCTTAAGAAAAATAGAAAATTAAATCATTCTTCCCTGTAGCATGTACTTTATTATTTATATTTATATGAATAAAATATATAACTGCATAAAGATTGACTTGTGTTTCTGTTACTGCTGCAGTTTTATGCTTAAAATATCATGAGTTCCAATAAATTCTGTTTCATACAGTATCTATGAAGAGAAGAAGGAGAGCATGACATGTTTATCTTCTGTGCTTTCTATAGAAGAGTAATTCTTTTGTGGCCAGGAATGAAATTCTAAATATAGTTTTTATAGTTGTGATAATTGTAATAATTTTCTACCAAATTAACTGTTGGCTATATATATATTATATACAATATATTATATAATATATTATAAAATAATATTATAATTATATTATATTATAATTATAATATTTTAATATAATACAATATAATTATATAATATGTAAATATAATAATATTATTATAATATATATATTTTGGTTTGGGGTCACATCTGGCAGTGCTTGGGGTTACTTCTGACTCTGTGCTAAGAAATAATCCCTGGCAGGTTTGGGGAACCATATGGGATATCAGGAATAGAACCACCATTCATCATGGGTTGGCCGTGTGCAAGACAATACTGCTATATAATTTTCAAAACCATTCCTCTCTTTCACTCTATGTCTACTGTTAAAGATGACAATATATGTATTATAAAATTATATAAAATTTATAGCAAAATGTATGATAAAATTTATCTTATTTTAAATAAATCTATTCTTTAGGCACTATAGTAACAGAAATGTACATAGTTGGGTTTAGGTCATAGAATGTATCCTCTACTTCACCAAAAGTGCCAAAAACTTTCATCCCCAAAATGTCTCCTCATCCCACCACAACCTGTCTCTGAGGTTGGCATTCTACTTCTCTCTATCACTCTCATTGCTATCGTATATGTCAGTGAAGTTAATATTCTAAGTGCACTCACCACTCTTTGTGGCAAGCTTCATATCATGGGCTGGCCATCCCAGCCATCATATCTATTGTCTCTGGATGTTATTATCATACTGTTTTTATTTTTTTATATTCTAGTGATTAGCGAGACTATTTTGCCTATCTTACCTAGGACTCTCATTCGGCAAAATAATCTCCATATACATCCAGGTATAGGAAAAACTTATAACTTTAGTTTTTCTTAGTGGCTGAATAATATTCCATTGTGTATATGTACTACAGTTTTTTAGCCTCTTATCTATTGTCAAGCACCTGAGTTGTTTCCAGATTCTGACTGTCATAAATAGAGCTGAGTGGAAAAAGGCATGCAGAGGGTATTTTTGTATTGTGTTTTTGTGTTCCTAGGATATATCCCTAGGAGTGGTATTGCTGTATCATATGAGAGCTCAATATACAGTTTTTTGAGAAATTCTATACTGTTTTCCAGAAAGGCTAGACTAGACTGCATTCATACTAGAAGTGAATGATTTTGCACATCTCTACTAGCACAGATTGCTCCTGTTCTTTGTGATGTGTTTCAGTCTTTGTACAATGAGATAATACCTCATTGTTTTTTTTTTTGGATTTTTATCTCCTTTTTGATTAGTGATTTTTTAATTTTTTCATGTGCCTTTTCTCCATCTGTGTTTCTTCTTTGAAGAATGCCTGTTCATTTATACTCCCTATTTTTTGATGGGTTTAGAAGTATTTTTCTTGTTGAATTTTACCAGTATGTTGGATATTAGCCAATTATTTGATGGGTAGTGAGTGAATAGTTTCTCCTACTCTTTGGGTACCCTTTGTATCCTAGACACTGTTTCCTTTTAAATGCAGCTTGGGGCCAGAGAGATAGCATGGAGGTAGTGAGTTTGCCTTGCATGCAGAAGGATGGTGGTTCGAATCCAGGCATCCCATATGCTCATCCGAGAATGCCAGGAGCGATTTCTGAGCATAGAGCCAGGAGTAACCCCTGAATGCTGCTGGGTGTGATCCAAAAACAACAACAACAAACAAAAAAACAAACAAAATAAATGCAGCAGCTTCTCAGTTTAATGTAGTTCCATATGTGTTTTTTACCTTTGCTTCTACTTGCTTAGATAGTGGTGTTTTCTCCTTGAAGATGCTTTTAGTTTCAATGTAATGGAGATTTTTTTTGACAATGTTTTCTTTTATACACTTTATAATTTCAAGTCTGATATCAAGGTCTTTTATCCATTGTGATTTGACCTTTGTGCATGGTGTTAGAGAGTTCTTAGTTTGCCCTTTTTGCATGTAGATGATCAGTTGTCCCAACACCACTTTTTGAAGAGGCTTTTCTTGCTCCATTTTGCATTTTTTGCACCTTTATGAAAGATTAATTTATTTTGTTTCTGGGGAACATTCTCTGAATACGCCTCTATTCCATTGGTCTTTATTCTAGTATTATTATGCTGTTGTAATAAGCATTACTTTGTAATACAATTTAAAGTTGGGGAAAGTAATATATCCCATATAATTTTTCTAAGGAATTCTTTAGTTATTCATCATCATTTATTGTTTCAAATAAACTTTATCTAATATAAAGAATGTCATCAGTATTGTTAGAGAGATTGAATTAAGTATGTACAATGATTTGGGGACCATTGCCATTTTAAATATCTTAATCTTCCCAGTTAATGGTTACGGATTACTTCTCCATTTCTTGTGTCCTATTTTATTATTTCTTGAAGCAGTGTTTTGCAGGAATTTTTTTTGTATAGGTATTTCACCTCTTTAGTTACCTTCAATGTATTTGAGTTTCTGAGGTACTGTTGCCAATGAAATTGTTTTTTAATATATACCTTTTCTCTATCATTATTTGTTTATAAGAATTTCTTGGATTTTTATGTTAATTTTGTAGCATGCTACTTTACTATACAAATCTATTATTTCTAGAAACCTTTTGGGGAGACTTTTGGATTTTCTAAGGATAATAACATGTCATCTATAAATAGTGAGAGCTTTAATTTTTTCTATCTGTGATCCCTTGATGTTTTTGTTCCTTATTGCTGTGCCAAGAACTTTTAGTACTGTGTTGAAAAAGACTGGTAAGAAGGGCTTCCTTGTTTTGTGATAGGTTTTAGAGGAAAGACTTTCAGTTTTTCCTCATTGACTATAATATTTTCCATGACTTATTGTATATGACCTCAACTATATTGAGAAAAGTTCCTTCATTTCCATCTTGTTGACAGAATTGATCATGAATGGGTATTAGACTTATGGAATGCTTCCTCTGCACCTATTGATATAATCATATGACTTTTATTTTTTCTTGAGTTGATATGGTATATTAAGTTGATTGACTTGCATATGTTAAAGTATCTTGGAAGGAATACTACTTGGTGATGGAGAGACATTAGATTTTCTTTGCAAAGATTTTGTTGAGGATCTTTGAATCTGTTTTCATCAAGAATATTGATCTGTAGTTCTCTTTTATATGGTATCTCTGTCTAGTCTTGGTAATAGGGTGATGTTAGCTTCATAAAATCTATTTGAAAGTGTCTCTGATTCTTCAATTTCCTGGTTGAGTCTGAAATGATTGGCATTATGTCCTCTTTAATGTTTTCAAAGAATTCACTATTTAATCCATTTGGGCCTGGACTTTAGTTTTTTGGAAGCCTTTTGTTTGTCATTTTAATTTCCTCAGTAGTGATATGTCTTTTCAAGTAATCTAGATCATCTTGGTTCAACTTTCAGAGGCTATAGAAATCCAAGAGTTTATTCATTTCTTACAGTTTCTCTTGTTCTGTGGCATAGAGTTTCTCAGAGTAATCATTAATTAATCTTTGAATATCTATAGTGTATAACCTCCCATTTATAGTTCTAATTTTATTTAAGTTTTTCTCTCTCCTTTCTTTAAGCTTTGTTAATACTTTTATGAAAATATTTACTTATTCAAAGAAAAAATTCTTAATTTTACAGATCATTTGGATTTATTTTATAATTTTCAATTTACTCATTTTACTCTAAGCTTTATTCATTTTGCCTATTTTTGGTGCATTTTGTTGATATTTTTTCATTTTGTTATTTGTTTATTTGGGGGGGGCATACCCCATGTCACTCAGGGTTTACTCCTGGCTATGTACTCAGAAATCACTCCTGGCTTTGGGGGATCATCTGGGACACCAGGGATTGAACCCAGGTCTGTCATAGGTCAGCCACATGTAGACAAACGCCCTACCACTACACTATCCCTTTGGCCCCAGTTTTTAATATTTTTTAAGCAGTGCCATTAAATTTGTGCCAAAAAAAAACAAAACTTGGATTAGACTCGGGTCATACAGGTTATTTGATTTGGTGCCTGCTCACTGAATCAAATGCACTTAGTCTCCAGTCATCTTCTGTCATCTGCTGGAAGGGGCGGTGCTTCAGCTCAGTCCACAAGTCCTGGCTGAGCTGAAGAGGTAGTTGGCTGAACTGAACTGTCTTCCACTGAAGTATTTAACTCACAATATTCTGGGCTTTGTATGAGACCAAAAGCAGTGATGATGATATCTGCAAACACAGAGATGATGACAATGTCTATGCTGATATCTCACATCAGATAAAGCCGAAACTCTGTTTGAACATACAGATGATAAGTAATCTAGTTTTGAAGGATTTTAACCTTTGTGATTTATCTTGATTACCTGATTAGCTACAGTTTTCTGCACTTTATTTAAAGTTTTAAAGTTATTGTTGCTAGTTAACAGGGTGTTTTTATTTAGCAATAAATATTGAAAGAACATTAAACCTACCGATTCTCAAATTATAGTAATTGTTTTGGGTATATATTTTTATTTTTTGAAATTTATCAGTAACTGCTATGTTTTTCACTTTGGCTTATACTCGAGTCACTATTTTTTCCCAGTTTGTAGGGTAAAATTCAGGAGGGGGGGTTTGGCCTATACTCTAGTTGGTATATACTTGACTATAAACAGTATATATTTTCTTCTTAGTAGAGCTTTTACTGTGACCCATAAAGTATGATAACTAGTTTCTTAATTCTCACATATTTAAAGGAAACTTTTGATTTCCTCTTTGATTTCATCTGTGACCCAGTAGTGAGCTGTTTCTTTTCCAGGTGTAAATATTTTCTCTTTGTGTCTTTTTCAATTCATTTCTAATTTCAGTACATCATGATTTGAGAAAGTACTTTAAACAATTTCTATCCTCTAGATTTTATTAAGGTATATTTTATAGGCCAGCATGTAGTCTCTCTGAAGATTGACCCATATGCATTGGAGAAGAATGCATATCCAATTTTGGGGCGATGAATAGTCTTATCTATCTATCTACCTATCTATATCTATCATCTGTCTATCATTTATGTGTCATCTATCTATCTATCTATCTATCTATCTATCGATCTATCTATCTATCTATCTATCTATCTATCTATCTATCTATCTATCATCTATCTACTCTCTTATATTTCTTCCTTTAGTGCCAGTATATCCTTTTTTTAGCCTAACTTACCTATCAATGGTGACAGGGATACATTAAAGTCGTCCACTATTATTATGTTGTTATTGATATCTTTTTTTCGAATATATCAGCAATTATATTGAATATTTTGCTGGAAACTTAATGTCTCCATATATGTTTAGGAATATAATTTCTTCTTGGAACATTATAGCTTGATTATTAAGAAATATCCATTTCTGTCTTTTAGAAACCTTTTAATTCTAAAGTCTGTGTCATTTGATATCAGTATAGTCACTCTAGCTCTTTTAAGAAATTTTTGCCTGAATGATGGTTCTCTAATCTTTGACTTTGTGTCTATGTTTGCTCTGATTATTAATATGTGTTTCTTGTAGGTAGCAAAATGTTGGACTTAACTTGTTGATCAAATTTGTCTTTCTGTGTCTCTTAACAAGTGCATTCAGTCCATTGACATTGAAAGAGAAGATTGTCATGGGAATTAGTGTTTTCTTTGTTTTTTTTTTTTTTAAGTGTTTGGGATATTTATTGTGTCTGCCTAACCTTAACATAGACCATTCAGTTCTTTTAAGACTGGTTTTGAATCTGCAAAGTTTCTGAGCTGTTGTTTATCTGTGGAACTGTGTAACCTTTCTTCAAACCTGAATCTAAGTCTAGCTGGATGACATACTCTTGGCAAAGCATTCATTAATTTGAGCTTTGTAGCTATATTTCACCACTGCCTTCAGGCTTGAGGTTTGCTTGTAACAAATCTTCTGTAAATCTTAAGGATATTCCTTTGTAACTTTTTTTTATTTTGCTTCCTTTATATTCTATCCCTATCTGTAGTATTTATTGTTGAGGCTATATAAACTTTGGAGCGTTTTCTTCTTTTTCTTTTACTGTTATTGTTTTTGGACACACTCAGCCTTGCTCAGCTGTTACTACTAGCTCTGAACTTGGGGTCATTCCTGGTAATGTTTGGGGAACCATTTATAATTCTGGGGATCAAACCTGGGTTTGCAACATGCAAGTCAAATACCTTACCCACCTTATTATTGCTCCAGCCCCTGGGTTTTTCTTTAAAACCCTTTTAGCTGATACACTTCAGGTATGTAGGATTTTCTTGCATGTATTCTTTATCTCTGTGTGGTTCTCTAAAATGATGTCATTGACTTTGATTTTTCATGGGTATTTTCTTTGTGGGCCTCTGAAACTTCAATTCTTATGTTATTTCTATTGAGTTTATCTCAGACTGTTTGTTTGTTTTGGGGCCACACAAGTGGTGCTCAGAGGTTATTCCTAGCTCTGTGCTCAGAATTTGTTCCTGGCAAGCTCAGGAAGCCATATGAGATACCAGAGTTGGAACCTGGGTCTGTCCAGGTTGGCCGCAATCAAGGTAAATGCCCTATCACTGTGCTATTATTCTGGCACATGCAGACATCTATTTTCATCTGTTCACATTCTTTGAGGATTTTTACATTATTTTTTTAAAGATCTTTTCCAACCTCTTGTTATTCATCTCATCTTCCAGTTCACTGATCCTGTCTTCAGCACATGTTACTCTGTCAATTAAGCTTTCCAGTGATATTTTTATTTCACCTACCAAGTTTTCCATTTCTGTCATTTCAGTTTGAAGTTTTCTCATTTCTACTTTCATATCCTCTTGATTCTGATTTATAATTCATTTGGTTAGTTCCTGGTTTCTTTAAGTTCTTTGTACATATTCCATAATTCTTCTCTAAAGTCTTTATCAGAAGGCTACATAGGTGGTTGGTACTTGTTGTGTATGCAGAGCCACCATTGTTATTTTCTATGTATTGTGATTTCTGCATTGTTTTCCCATGTGTCTTTTGTGATGTGGTGTTTTCCAAGTGTTTTTCTAGAGTACATTGACTAGAGCACATATGTGTGGCTATGGAGCAGAGCACAGAGGCCTTGATCTTCTTGTTGCACAGGTCTCTTATGGTCCTTTCTGGGATGCAGAGCTGGCACTACTTGCTTCTGCCTCCTGGGGCAGGGGTGGCTCATTACATTGATAATGCTGGGTCCCATCTGGGCCACTGGGAAGGCGCCATTTACCGTGATTCTGCGCAGTGCCTCTCATTGGGTTTCTTCTGGGCTGCAGAGTGGGCATCACTTGACTGCCATCTCTGGAGGACCTGGCAGTCACCATGCTAACTAGGTTCAATCTGTGCTGTAGGAAAGGTGCTATTTACCACGCTGCCTCTCAGTATGTTCTATTTGGTCCATGGGTTGGGGACACTCACCATACTGCCTCTTTGAACCTATTGCTGTATCCTTTCTGGGCTCTGGGGCAGGTTTCATTCACTGCCACCTCTGGGATCAGGGGCTGCTCACCACTCTGCTGCTCAAGCACCCCCACCATCTCATCTGGGTCATGCAGCACTCACCATGCTACTGCTCGGTACCTCTCACTTGGTCCTATCTGGGACATAGGCCTAGTGCCACTCACCACACTGCTATTTGGAGCCTTTCCCTGGATCCCTCTAATAAATACATCTTTACAAAATCTGCTTGTCTTAGGGATAGAGTAATAGCATACTGGGTATGCTTGACTTGCATGCATCTGACCCTCCCAGTTCCCTCCTCAGCATCCCATAAGGTTTCCTGAGCCCTTCAGGTCTTGAGTGCAAGAACAGGAGTAATCCCTGATCACCACAGATGTGGCCCCAAAATAAACAAACAAAAATTTCTGTGCTTAGTTGATTAAAGTTGAAATATCTTACTGATGCAAAATTTGTAATAAGTAGTTTTCTGTGAATGTTGTCTGCTGTAGGTTCCTTATTAGGACCTTGAGATTCCTGAAATTTTGAATCCCTGAAATATAAGCTTTATTGAATGCCTAGGAAGAAGCTTCAGACCTTAGAATTTTAACAGGATGAAAGACAACACTGGTGGTTGGAATGCCCCTGATTCAATGTCATTATGTACCTTAAATATTACTGTGTAAAATGTGTAATTCACTTTGGTCACAATAAAAATTACTTCATTTAAAAAAAGAACTTTAACAGGACATAGAAACTTATTGTATGTTTTGCTGAAATGTTTCCTTAATTAAAATTAATTTAAATATTTAATTATCTATTATCCATTCATCTAATTGTTTTAATTTTATTCTCACACTTTTTATGTGTCAGGCAGCAAGTATTATGTTACTATTTTACCTGAATAAAGTATTACATTTTGGGAGGGAAGGAGTATAAAACATACAATGCAATGCTTAGGCTTCCATACTGACAGGTCTGTACTCAGGGCTAATTCACAGAAGTACTCTGGAGACCATCTGCATTTAAGGAGAATCAAACTGAGTTCTTAAATGCAAGGGAAATACCTAATATTTTTTTATTCTTTTGAGGAGTAGGAAATGGCAAACAAGCAGTACTTAGGGCTTACTCCATGATCTGAGCTCTGAGATCAGTCTTTATGGGCTCAGAGTAATATATAAATTCCAGGGGTAAAGTGTGTGTCAGCTGCAAAGCAAGTAGCCTACCTGCTCTATTATTCTTCTTATCCCTTTTATCTTATCAAATGTATCAAAGCATATATGAGGAAGGTTAAAAATATTATTTCCATTAGTGTGGTCAGAATTTAGGTGACATGCTCAAGGATTGACAAGAGTGGGATGGAGTTAAGCATAGTGTTGGAGGCAAAGCCAACTAAGTCTCTTTAAGAAACAAACTTTTAAGTGGCAGACAAATGGGACTGGAGGGTTGTGTTAAGGGAAGTGAACACTGAGGAAGAGATTGACATTGAAACATTATATGTAGAAACCTAATCATGAATAATTTTGTAATTTCATGGTGACAAAAAAGAAATAAAATAATGGTGACCAAGGACAGTAGCTGTAATTGGAACAGAAACATAGAGACAGAGAGGTTTTATGATAATGGAACATGACAACTTGCATCTGGGAAAATTAAGCTCAATAAAAAAGACCTAAATGTTTTAGTTCCTAAGTTTCAAATTAGAGCAGAACATTACACAGTAAGAAGTGGCTGGCAGGTGTAGGGATAAAAGCTAAGATGCACCAGTACAGCACATTGGCAGTATAAATACATATACTGAAAATATGATCTGGAGTACATATAGTAATAGTGAATTACTAGTTGATTAACTAGATGCATATTTGTATGAATTTCTAACATGAGAATTTGCCTTGCCACAATTTGAAAATATGAGGAATAATATAAATATGTCTGTGATTTTGGTTGGTTGGTTCATTGGTTTCCTTTTGTGCTATTATTGATGAAGTAGATAAAACAACAACAAAGAAACATATTTGTAAAGAATTTTGTCAAGGTTATACTTCAATTGTCCTGTAGGTACAATTCATATATTTAACTCCAAGCACAAAATCAGTCATTTTTATTTTACAAACAAAAGTTCGAATATTTTTCTTAACATCAACAGCTGCAAATCTGCTGAACATTGCCTATCTACTTCTTCCCTGCATCTTGCTATTTGTGATGGTTGCACATTTTGCAATTTCTGTATCAGTGACTTTCCATAAATCATTTTGACTTTTATGCACAGCCCTTGTATGGGATGTTTGTGTATTTGTGTCTACAAACTTGCCTATATTGTCAGTGAGACTTTTGCAAGTAATTGGTCCTCTTTCTTTTCCTCTGTGTTCATTATCATTGATCAGGCAGTGGCTAATTACTATTGATGCAAATCTTAGCCTGTGTATAGAGCAACTAGGAACAATTTGCAGGAGCAACCAACTCTAGTGTATGTATGTGTGGGAGGTTTGACTCTGAAATGACTTGGAAGTATTATAATGTACCTTTGTTATTTTATATGTTTTGAAGCCTATAAGCAGTTTAACATATATTTAGGGCATACAAGTTTCCTCCTCAGAATTTAAATTGTGACAGAAATAATTCCTTTTATATGTGACATAATAATAGGTTCCCTGCAATCAGAATGAATGTTTCTTCCCACTGGTATACTCTCCATAAACAGAAACACGCTCTTTTATTTTTTTAATATATATGAAAAGTAAAAAGAAAATTTTGTATTTCTAACTGCTGTATAATTTTAATGTATCGCGTGTTTATGGATAGAACTTCCTTGATTTAAAACAGCTGGGGCTTGAAGTACCTTACTTATTTAATGAAATTGATCTTGAACTTAGAACCTGGTTTCCCTCATTCTTTTGATGAGAATACAAAAGATGCCTATTTCAAAAGATAATATACCTTTGTACAGATGGAACAAACTGTAATATGGTATGAGGCATATATTTGTAATCATTATTATAATAGGTATTTTATTTGCTCCTTTTCAATGTTTTATATGTTATGTATTTCCTATTTAATTCTTAGATAAATCAGTCTATATTATATATTTCTTGATGAAAGAAATTACTTAAAGATTCTTAAAAAATGCAGCAACAAATTTATAAAAAGAACTGAAATACTTTTTCAACCAGTTGGTTGTCCAACAATGTATTCTGCACTATTCTGGACATGCTAGGAATTTCAGAAATCTTTGCTGAAAATGATTTAAATTAATTTAACACTATTTGTTATTATTTTAAACATTATATTTGTATATAATTTTATTCCCCTTCTAGTTTTAGTTGAATGATTTAATGGATTTTCAAAATGAAACATTTTATAATATAAAAGCTTTACTGAGAAGAAACTTTTTTAATTTACTGACTGAATTTGTTAGACACTGTGGTAGATTTTTCACCATTTTTTCTTTCTTTTGGCTTGAAATAGATGCTCACTTTGTAAGAGTGTTCAGTCACATAAGCTTGAGGGTTCCAGAGCCTTGAAACAAGGACTTGGCATCTGGTCAATTGATACATGAATGCACAGTGTCTGGGTTTTATTCCTCTCAGAGAAGTTTTAAAATTGATCTCACTGTGTCTAGCAGACCTTACAAAATGCTGTTTGAGTATTTTTATCCCTTAACATTCCACATAAAGGACTCCCCCTCTTGACCTCAGTGTATTTACATGTACAGTGTAGTATACCACTATTGAAGTATACTGATTTTAAATATATTCATTTTTATAATATGGATACAATTTCCAAAACTGCTAACTGCCACCTCTCTATGGCTAGGTTAGACATTCTTACTGAAGCCTATAGCATGCAATTATACTATCATGTTGGGAGAGTCCACATTACAATTATATCCCCTTCAGTTAGGAAAAATTATACAATGGTTTAGCATATACTTCATCTGGAAAAATTGGAGGGAGATATATACTTAAGATATTTGGTAGACAGATGAGTGGATAAACAACACAAGGTCCAGAGAGTTCTTTTATAGCAGTCATTTTAAGGTGGGCAGGGAAAGGCATTTTTCCTGATCTAGGTACCAAGCGGTTCAGACAGAAGGCTTTAGGACTGGTACTGAAGTTCAGACAGCAAATCATAGCAAACTCAATTTGATCCTGTAAATTCCACCATATTTCAGAGATGCATTTTTAGAACCACCTGTTAATTTAAACTTAGGCAGGAATTCTCACATAGTGAGGACCTTATCTGTTCTTTGTTTTGTTTGCTTATCTTGTTAACATATGTTGCACTCTCTAGTGACTCCACCTTTGCATCAGTAGGGTGCTATTTAATTTTACTGACACCACTTATTCATCATCCAGGAATGTAACAATGTCGATTCAAATAACATTTTCAATCTATTAAGTTTATTCTCAATACATAAAATATTGTTCAGTTGTAATTCTCATCCAAAAAATTTAGTTATAATATTAGACAGAGGAAATATAATAATCTTATCTCATGTTACTTAATTTACATTTTCACATCATTAAAATTAATCTGTAAATATACATATCAGATTATGTTAGTATAATTGAATAAAGTACTAATGTTTACAACTATGTAATTCTGACTATTCAAATGCCAAATGCTATTGTGCCTTGAGTGTGAATATTATTCTAAGCTTTAATTAAAAGGGATTTTATTTATAAATATCTAAATAAATTTATAAATATCTGAGTAAATTTATATCTAAGTAAATTTATTTTTTAAATATTTTATTTTTACAAATTTTAGTATATAGAAAACAAAAATGATAATAATGTTCAAAGTGTATTCAACTGTATTTAAGCATACCCATGATAGACCAAATCCATGACAAACTAATTCCCATTTTAGACCATGTTATTATTATGAAAGAAGAAAGTTTTAATATTTAGACCTAAGAATAATTTTAAATATATCCCCCAAGGATAGTTAAATAGCACAAACATTTTCTAACATTTAAAGTAGCTAGGCAAAATCTTTTGAAATAAGTTTTTAAAGTCCATTAACTTTGATGTCATTTCAAATGCTGTTTACATATGAAATAACTACTCTGAATATTCCCTGAGAAGTTAATTTGCTGTTTAAAGCAATTAAATCCGGTTTTTTCCACTCTTAAAATTACAGAGTGGTGGAGAAGATTGCTATACAGCAAGTGATGGTACTAAAAATATAAAACAAACATGCTGTTCAAAGTACATTTACTCTATGCTCTTAAACTTCTGTTTTTGTTTTTTCTACTTTTAAAAAGTGAGGCAAAACATTTAAACATACTTTCAAACTCCATTTATACACCTTAGCTAAAAAGCTTCACCACACACATACTCACACACAATGAAGTATATCACAGTTATTTAAATCTGTATTCTATAAGGAGCCCATAAAAACACTCATTCACCAGCAATGATCCTTAACTAATGCTGAAATCAAACCTACAAGGAAAGCATTAGAGATACTTTGAAGTGATTGTCTGAGACTAATATTATCTTCTAAGAGGTTACTAAATATTTCATTGCTACATTATTACCAGATTTTTTTAAATGATAGATTTTGAAACTCAACATTTTTGTTTTAGAAAGTTTGCCTTTAGATACTTTAACCTGCATCAAAATTATGTCTCCTTAGTGCACAAGCAGTTGTAAATAGAAATGAAAGTGTTGGCAACTAGTGTAAAGAGAGTCACCCTTAAAAAAGTCAATAATGAATGCTTCAAAAGATCCTTAAAATCTCAGTTAAAAAATATTGGAAATAAAATTGTTATTCCTGTAAAATCAGCTCAGCAGGATGGATGTAAAAAAATGTAAAATATGAAAATAAACATTTCCAAAAATTTAAAAATTTAAAGATTAATTTTAGTTTAAGAATGAAACTAATAATGAAGAAATATTTGACAAAAAATTTATCCTAGAAATGATATGTACTCTTTGTTGAGTTCAATAGTTAATGGATCATAGTTTTAATTCTGTTTCCTTATAATTCCAACTTTAAATTTAAGTTTATAAAACTTAATCATATAATAGGGTGAATGAAATAGGTTATCAGGAATGGAATAAGACCAACAATATACACAAAAGTATATCATGAATCTAATAAAGAAATTATTGCTTTGCAATATATTTTGGCAATGATATCATGTTTATGAATGTTTAACTCATTTAAAAGGTATTTTATGAACTTTTCATATTGTACAATTAAAAAGTTTATTTGTACAATTAAAAATATGGGATGTTGGAGATTGAACATGGGTCAGCCACATGTAAGGCAATTGCCCTATCCACCCAATACTCATACTTTTCTGTTTTCAATGATTTTATATCTCTTGTTACAGGAAACTTACAGAGTAAGTATATTGTTAGTGCTGTTCCATGAAATATACAATGGAATTATTCTTCATGCATATTAGCCATATTGGGCTATTATGTACTTTATATGTCTGAAATGTGACAGTTAGTTTTAGTTATATTTGAAATATGGAAGAATGTTATAGCTGATCATCCAAAGTACAGACTAACAACACCGAACACATGAGATTTAAGCTAAAACCATCAAAATGAATGTGCCTGCCAAGGTGACCAGCAGGTGGTAGGGATGGTTGGTTGGGGCGAGTGAAATGATAGAGTATAAGAACATTGGTTGTGGGTATTGACACTAATACTGTGATTGGTGTTTAAGTCCTATATGCCTAAAATTCAACTATAATTAGTGTTGTTCTTTAATTAAAGAAACAATTCGTGGTTGAAAATTAAACTTTAAAAAAAAAGAAAATTAAACTTTTTATTCAGTTTTAATGAATTTAGTTGCCGCGTTTGACTTGACTATTACATATTTCAAGATGTTAGAATTGGGTCTTTGTAGAGAAATTAACGTGGTAAAATATGAGATAATTTAACATGGTAAAATATGTAATATTTAAAAAAATATTGTAATTGAAAAATATGCTATGAAAGGCTCTGCTCCAACGCAGAGAAATGAAGAGACAGTCACTCAGGCAAAAGCTCAAGTGGGTTCTTTATTCTGGCTGGCCAAAGTCCAGTGCCCATCCAGAACTGAACAGAGGCAAAGGAGCACGTGGCTTTCTTTGTCAGTCCTTATATACCATAAGGAGGGGAGAGGGGGTAGGAGACAATTTAACATTTCCTTATAAGGGCATAACATCTGCTAAGACATTCAGAGGCAGCGGAAGAGTACAAGATATCACATGATTGTTATACCAGGAAGTTCCCTACAATGAGCCATTATGGGAATTTTCACCTTGCCCCACTTTCAGAAAAGTCAAGCTCTTTTCCTGGAATTGTGTTCCAGCCCTTACAGCTATCCTTAGTGTATGTCTGGGAAATACTACGTGGCATAATAAATATAGGTTTTTACTCATAACTCAGTTTAGTTTATATATAAGAAAAATCTATCTTTTTTTCTGCTTGATGTTAGAAACAATTTATCCTGCCATTATGACCAGTCTTAGGTAGAACCAGGCTGTCCTAATGACTCATGGTTTTGATATCCTCCCCCAGTCCGATATCAACATTGGTGGAACAAAAATTTAACTCTTTAATATAATAAAGCTGGAGATCTCTGAGCATCCAGATAGTTTATGTATTACTTAACAGTTCATTTTAGAGGCCAAATGCATGCCAAATGATAGTCATTTTAAATATGAAGAGTAAATGAACCATATGCTTAGGTGTTCTTGGATTCTCCTTTTGAACATATGAAATTTTTCTTAAGAAGTTTTATCAAATTTTTTTGGCATAAATTTAGCTGAGATCTAAATAGATATTATCTCACTGTGGATAGTAGTAATCACACAGATTATGCTTAACCTCTCCTTGGAAGACTTTCGATTTCTTTTACTTTATGAGCAGAAGATTCTGTTACATCCATTATCAGCATTATACAGTAAGCTCCTTTGTTCTGAAATAATCAAGCATAATACTTACTAATTATTTAAAAGAAACTTTAAGAGATTTTTATTATCTTTAAGCAAATCATGGTTTTCATGAACATATGTCACTGTGGATTCAAATGTCTAATTTGAATATTTGGAGTTATTGATTTTTATCATCTTGTTCCTGTATTAGCAGAGATATACATTTCATCAGTAATTTAAAAGCTTGATAGGTTTTTATATTTTTCAATTTTGAAAGCTAAAATAATATCTAAAAATTCAAAACAAAGGAATATAAAAGTTTATACAATCTCATTTCAAAGTAAATATCACTTAACATTTTATAAAATTAGCCTTTTACTTGTATATTATAGATAATATATATAAAAATGAGTTATATTGAGTTAACCTTGCTTGTGAAGTTGATTAAAGAAGTCTAGAAAGCTTCATTTTATTTTATAAATTATAATACAATTCTTTCCTATATTGTCCTCAATTTGGATATTTCATTTTGCTATATCTGTGCCTTAAGAATTATCTTCTATACTTTTTAGTCATAGTGATTAGGAAAAAAACTAATGGAAAGATCTCAAATGATCATATAAATTCTACAAGAATATTTTGCAGAAATGTGTATGGGAAAATGTTTGTGTCCAAATGTTAAAATAGAACTAATAAATTTAAAGTAGAGCATCAAATACTCAAATTAAAATTAGTTCACAAAATTCTTTCATTGGTTTGCTTCATTTTAATTGGTATTGATTAAGGTAAATTTTATAACATTGTCTTTTTATGTATTTATTTTTTTCTATAGTTATTTTTTATTTAAACACCTTGATTACATACATGATTATGTTTGGGTTTCAGTCATGTAAAGAAAACCACCCATCACCAGTGCAACATTCCCATCACCAATGTCCCAAGTCTCACTCCTCCCCAACCGACCCCCGCCTGTACTCTAAACAGGCTCTCCATTTCCCTCATACATTCTCATTATTAGGAAAGTTCAAAATGTAGTTATTTCTCTAACTAAACACATCACTCTTTGTGGTGAGCTTCCTGTGGTGAGCTGGAACTTCCAGCTCTTTTCTCTTTTGTGTCTGAATATTATTATTGCAAGAATGTCTTTCATTTTTCTTAAAACCCATAGATGAGTGAGACAATTCTGCGTTTTTCTCTCTCTCTCTGACTAATTTCACTCAGCATAATAGATTCCGTGTACATCCATGTATAGGAAAATTTCATGACTTCATCTCTCCTGACAGCTGCGTAATATTCCATTGTGTATATGTACCACAGTTTCTTTAGCCATTCGTCTGTTGAAGGGGATTTTTGTTGTTTCCAGAGTCTTGCTATGGTAAATAGTGCTGCAATGAATATAGGTGTAAGGAAGGGGTTTTTGTACTGTATTTTTGTGTTCTAGGGTATATTCCTAGGAGTGGTATAGCTGGATCGTATGGGAGCTCGATTTCAAGTTTTTGGAGGAATCTCCATATCGCTTTCCATAAAGGTTAAACTAGACAGCATTCCCACCAGCAGTGGATAAGAGTTCCTTTCTCTCCACATCCCCGCCAACACTGTTTATTCTCATTCTTTGTGATATGTGCCATTCTCTGTGGTGTGAGGTGGAATCTCATCGTTGTTTTGATTTGCATCTCCCTGATGATTAGTGATGTGGAGCACTTTTTCATGTGTCTTTTGGCCATTTGTATTTCTTCTTTGTCAAAGTGTCTGTTCATTTCTTCTCCCCATTTTTTGATGGGATTAGATGTTTTTTTCTTGTAAAGTTCTGTCAGTGCCTTGTATATTTTGGAGATTAGCCCCATATCTGATGGGTATTGGGTGAATAGTTTCTCCCACTCAGTGGGTGGCTCTTGTATCTTGGGCACTATTTCCTTTGAGGTGCAGAAGCTTCTCAGCTTAATATATTCCCATCTGTTAATCTCTGCTTTCACTTGCTTGGAGAGTGCAGTTTCCTCCTTGAAGATGCCTGTAATATCCTGGAGTGTCTTGCCTATGTGCTGTTCTATATATCTTATAGTTTTGGGGCTGATATCGAGGTCTTTAATCCATTTGGATTTTACCTTCGTACATGATGTTAGCTGGGGGTCTACGTTCAATTTTTTGCAAGTGGCTAGCCAATTGTGCCAACACCACTTGTTAAAGAGGCTTTCCCTGCTCCATTTAGGGTTTCCTGCTCCTTTATCAAAAATTAGGTGATTGTATGTCTGGGGAACATTTTCTGAGTATTCAAGCCGATTCCACTGATCTGAGGGCCTGTCCGTACTCTAATACCTTGCTGTTTTGATAACTATTGCTTTGTAGTACAGTTTAAAGTTGTGGAAAGTAATTCCTCCCATATTCTGTTTCCCAATGATTGCTTTAGCTATTCTAGGGTGTTTATTGTTCCAAATGAATTTCAAAAGTGCCTTATCCACTTCTTTGAAGAATGTCATGGGTATCTTTAGAGGGATAGCATTAAATCTGTATAAAGCCTTGGGGAGTATTGCCATTTTGATGATGTTAATCCTGCCAATCCACGAGCAGGGTATGCGTTTCCATTTCCGCATCTCCTCTCTTATTTCTTGGAGCAGAGTTTTATAGTTTTCTTTGTATAGGCCCTTCACATTTTTAGTCTAGTTGATTCCGAGATATTTGAGTTTGTGTGGCACTATTGTGAATGAGGTTGTTTTTTTAATGTCCATTTCTTCCTTATTACTATTGGTGTATAGAAAGGCCATTGATTTTTGTGTGTTAATTTTGTAGCCTGCCACCTTGCTATATGAATCTATTGTTTCTAGAAGCTTTTTGGTAGAGTCTTTAGGGTTTTCTAAGTAGAGTATCATGTCATCTGCAAACAGTGAGAGCTTGATTTCTTCCTTTCCTATCTGGATTCCCTTGATATCTTTTTCTTGCCAATCACTATAGCAAGTACATCCAGTGCTATGTTGAACAGGAGTGGTGAGAGAGGACAACATTGTCTTGTGCCAGAATTTAGAGGGAAGGCTTTAATTTTTCTCCGTGAGGATAATATTTGCCACTGGCTTGTGTTAGATGGCCTTAACTATATTGAGAAAGGTTTCTTCCATTCCCATCTTGCTGAGAGTTTTGATCAAGAATGGGTGTTAGACCTTATCAAATGCTTTCTCTGCATCTATTGATATGATCATGTGGTTTTTATTTTTATTGTTATTGATGTTGTGTATTATGTTGATACATTTACGGATGTTAAACCATCCTTGCATTCCTGGGATTAAACCTACTTGATCATAGTGGATGATCTTCTTAATGAGGCATTGAATCCTATTTGCCAGGATTTTGTTGAGGATCTTTGCATCTGCATTCATCAGCAATATTGGTTTGTAATTTTCTTTTTTGTAGCATCTCTGTCTGGTTTAGGTATCAAGGTGATGTTGGCTTCATAAAAGCTATTTGGAAGTGTTTTCGTTTGTTCAATTTCATGAAAGAGTCTTGCCAGTATTGGTAGTAGTTTCTCTTGGAAAGTTTGAAAGAATTCATTAGTGAATCCATCTGGGCCTGGGCTTTTGTTTTTCGGCAGACCTTTGATTACCGTTTTAACTTCATCACTGGTGATGGGGGTGTTCAGATATGCTACATCCTCTTCCTTCAACTGTGGAAGATTATAAGAGTCTAAGAATTTATCCATTTCTTCCAGGTTCTCATTTTTAGTGGCGTAGAGTTTCTCAAAGTAGTTTCTGATTACCCTTTGAATCTCTGTCATCTCAGTAGTGATATCTCCTTTTTCATTCCTAATACGAGTTATCAAGGTTCTCTCTCTCTTTCTTTGTTAGGTTTGCCAGTGGTCTATCAATCTTGTTTATTTTTTCAAAGAACCAACTTCTGCTTTTGTTGATCTTTCGTATTGTTTTTTGGGTTTCCACTTCATTGATTTCTGCTCTCAGCTTTGTTATTTCCTTCTGTCTTCCTATTTTTGGGTCCTTTTGTTGAGAACTTTCTAGTTCTATTAGCTGTGTCATTAAGCTACTCAGGTAAGCTCCTTCTTCCTTCCTGATGTGTGCTTGCAACGCTATAAATTTTCCTCACAGTACTGCTTTTGCTGTGTCCCATAAGTTCTGATAGTTTGTGTCTTTATTGTCATTTGTTTCCAGGAACTTTTTGATTTCCTCCTTGATTTCATCTCAGACCCACTGGTTATTGAGTATGAGGCTGTTTAACTTCCAGATGTTAAGGTTTTTCTTCTGAGTCCCTTTGGAATTCACAAATAATTTCAGAGCCTTGTGGTCAGCGAAGGTAGTCTGCAAAATTTCTATCCTCTTGATCTTATGGAGGTATGTTTTATGTGCCAGCATGTAGTCTATCCTGGAGAATGTCCCATGTACATTGGAGAAGAATGTGTATCCAGGTTTCTGGGGATGGAGTGTCCTATATATATCCACTAGGCCTCTTTTTTCCATTTCTCTCCTCAGGTCTAGTATATTCTTGTTGGGTTTCAGTCTGGTTGACCTATCCAGTGTTGACAAAGCCGTGTTAAGGTCCCCAACAATTATTGTGTTGTTTTTGATATTATTTTTCAGATTTGTCAACAGTTGTATTAAATATTTTGCTGGCCCCTCATTCGGTGCATATATGTTTAGGAGAGTTATTTCTTCCTGCTCTACATACCACTTGATTAATATAAAATGTCCATCTTTGTCCCTTACAACCTTCCTGAGTATAAAGTTTGCATTATCTGATATTCGTATGGCCACTCCAGCTTTTTAATGGGTGTTGTTTGCTTGGATAATTTTTCTCCAGCCTTTTATTTTGAGTCTATGTTTGTTCTGACTATTCAGGTGCGTTTCTTGTAGGCAGCAGAAGGTTGGATTGAGTTTTTTGATCCATTTAGCCACTCTGTGTCTCTTGACTGGTGCATTTAGTCCATTGTAGTTGAGAGAAAGATTTGTCCTGGGATTTAATGCCATCTTTATATAGAAATTTGGTGTGTCTTTTGGTTAGTCTTGTCTTAAATTAGGTCTTTTCAGTTTTTCTCTTAATACTGGTTTTGTGTCTGTAAAGTTTCTGAGATGCTTCATGCTTACAAAATGGACTCAGAATAGTTTTATTATTGTCTACTTATTATTATCTTTATTTGTATCTTTCCTTAATTTTTTCTATATGAGAGATGACTGAGTTTGTCTCTGAGTTTGTCCACTCAAAGTTCATTTATCGTATTTATATTTTAAAGACATATGAGGTAACATTCAATGCTGATTTCATTTTATTCTCTTTAAGAGACTAAACTTTTTATATAACTTTATTAGTATTAAGACAACTACTTGCTTTATATTTTTTCTTTTTAACCATTTTATTTAGGTACTGTGATTTATAATATTGTTACTCATACTTTTCCATGAATACATCATTTCAATATCACATCCAACACCCGATGGCCCGATGGCACATTTTACTCCAGTAGTGACCCAAGTACCCTTCTATCCCATCCTCTATGTAAGCTCATTTTTATAGACAAATTTTTCAGTTATGATGTCTGTTCTTCACTTAATATACTTTTTTAATATAATTTTTATTTTAATTATAGTGGCTTACATATCATTCACAGTAATATTCCAGTAATTATTTACATTGAGTCAGGGGAATTCACACCACCAAATTTTCCTCCCACATCTGCTCCCATCCTACCTCCCATATCCTCCACTCTCCCCTCAGATGCTGCTAGAATGTGTGGTCCCTTTTGTGCCTAGTTTATTACTTAGTGGTCTTAAATTGTTTGGTCTTCGTGCCTCCATTACTGCCCCCTCTATTTGGGAGTTGGGACAAGAAAGTTCAAGTTATGTGGTTTTATTTGAGGAAGAGAAAAGTAATATAATGGGGTAAAAATCGACTATGCTGACTATGAGCAGAGTCATTCTAGAGGTTCTCATCCTTGGTTTGAGGGACGAAGGGGAAAAAAAGAAGGTGAAACACCACAACAGTTCAAAAAGTGGAATTAAATAAGATATCCAGTGAGCACTGCAGCAATAAAAATATGCACCACATAGTTGCCATGGTCGTGAGATAGGAAGAAAGAAAATGTAAACATATAAATAAAAAATGGACAACTACTTCAATATCCACCCCAAAAGAAAGAAATTAACTAAAGCTAGATTAAAAAAAAAGTATTTAGTGTGTTTTGACTCTCCCCCCCCCGCCCCCGCATAGGCACAGTAAATATTGGTATCATCCGAAACGGGAATCCCCTTGGCCTAAGAGATACAGGGTTTCTCTACCCTTGGAATATATTGTCATGGGATTATCTATAGACTCCTTTCACATTCATTTACTCTCCCCTTGGTGTTTTTGTGGCGTATGGAAGACTTCTGCTCTGATCTGGATGATAAAACCAGACCTCTAAATCTAGAGGTCTCAGTCTGTGCACAGGTTAAGGAGTGGAACTTATGATGAAGACTTTTTTTGTGATTTTAGAAGTTCTGTTTCCTCGATGTCATTTTTTTTTTTTTTTTTTTGGTTTTTGGGTCACACCCGGCATTGCTCAGGGGTTACTCCTGGCTGTCTGCTCAGAAATAGCTCCTGGCAGGCACGGGGGACCATATGGGACACCGGGATTCGAACCAATCAGCTTTGGTCCTGGATCGGCCGTTTGCAAGGCAAACGCCGCTGTGCTATCTCTCCGGGCCCCCTCGATGTCATTTTAATCTGTCTACTGAGGTTAGTGGTCCTTGCCCTTGCGCTGAAACTCTGATGGAGCCTAGGATATCGTCTTTCATTATGTTTCCAGAAGACCCGTTCTGTTTGCAATTGCCTCAGTCAGGTCTCTGGAATTAGAGTCATGATTGTTGTGCAGGACATAGACCAAACCCTATGCTAGGGATTTTTTGTTGGTCCCAGAATACATACTGCCCAGTCATGGTTCTATCAGCCAGTCATCTGTAGATCAGGTTCTTGGCTTTTGTATGGCCCATAGTGTGATTAGTCTTCTGATTTTGTTTTATCATTGGTTGGTAAGGTATGATAACCTGTTCTTATGTCCATTTGTTTCCAATTTCCTCGTTGTCAGGATATCATATTAGAACTGGCACATGTTGGAGTTCGAGTAGTATTCAGGATGTCCCAGATGGGCTTTGGTTGCTGTAGCTGTTATGAAGAACTATGTCCTTTCTGTCTGGGGTTCAGGATTCAAGTCTGGACAGTCGGTGTCTAATCTCCTGGAGTCCAAGATGGATCCACATGACATATTTTCAAGGTGGGAAATTCCCCTGTATTGTAAATAAGTATGAGTTCTTATTCCTAGTAGATAAGAGCTTGCTTATATACGTGAGATTTTCCCTTTTTTAGTGTCTCTTTGCAGGAAGAAATGGTGCTTCATTATATTGCCGGTGCATTTGAGGGTGAAAAAAAAAAAACAGAGAAATAAGTCACATATCCAAAAACATAAAAATAGAAATAAAAAGATATAATTGCTCACATATGTATAGTGAAAAATGATTTTAAGTAAAACAAAATAAAAAATAAAGAGGTAGTGTTATACAGGTCTTATACTTATGATGGAAGTATAGGTTTCCCCATTGCCTTTTGAGATTTTCTTGTGGGGTATGGGTTCCCAGGCACCTTTTCATTGCACACCCTGCCCTTCTTGAGATTGGTAAAAGATTTGAGGGAGGGGGTCTTGAGTAAAGTTCTTGCATTGGGAGTTCTTTTAGGGCTAAGTCCAGTATCCAGCAACAGTCCACTTTAGGATAAGTTGGTAGGGAGGGCCACACAGCATGAGTCAGCAGGGGTTTAGGTTGTCTTTTTCTGCCAGGGACAAGGTGTGGGTTTGAGTGGATGTCCTTTAGCTTGGGTGCTGGGTACTGGTTCGTTGGGGTAGGAGGTCAGTCTTGATGCCTAATAGATTAAGAACTGAGGGTGAAGAGTTTTAATAAATTGGAAAATCTGGTTGGGATTGAGGGATGAAGGGGTAGTTGGATTCCTGAAAGGGGGAGAGGAGAGAGTATTTCAAAGGGGCAGAAAGGAATAAAGGTGAAAATAAGATTAAATAGAAAAAAAAGGAAGAAGGAGTAGTGAGAAGAGAGGTGAAAAGAGCGGGGGCATGTTATTTTGCTTGAATATGTTCGATGAGTAGGCCCTGTATTATAAGTCTGCAGGTCACAGTTGCTGCTTCGGTGGTCTGGCTGGGCACATGCTTTAGGTCCTAAAAGAAGGTATACCCTAAATATAAAGGGTATGTTAAAAAGTTTTATCGAGACAATTTTGTATTGCATCCTGGTTATGGTATCTCGTGTGGCTTAGCTCCGAGATGCCATCTTAGGTTGTCCATCCTTTGTATCCAAGAACACCTTTGGACAGAAAGGCTGAGAGGTTACTTTAAATATATTAAGCTTAAGGCATTAACACCTATTATTTTGAAATACTTCCATTGGAGTCAGTGATTTCCCGTGGTATTCTTTACCTGTAACCTTGTATAAGATCACTAAGAGATTATTATGAGCCTTTGCAGTAACAGGCTGATTACATACCTGTTGTCTCTATGCTGCTGTTTCTGCAGTTGCTGGTTTCTTTATGGTTTAATGTGTGGTCAAGAGTTTATGATGCTCCTCATTCATGTGTTTTGGGCACTTCTGCCCAGTATATCTGTGACGTTACAGTGTTTGGAGTTTCTACCCAGTTAAGTCCTGTTATTTAATCTTTGAATATTAGTTGTATATATGGTGTAGTTTCTAGGTGCTTCAGAATAGTGCTATCATTCTGTGTTTATCTTTCATCTTCTGGCTTACTTCATTTAATGTAATATGTTCTAAGTCCACCTTTGTTGCTGCAAAGTCTGTGATTGAATCATTTCTTACTGCCATGTAATATTCCATTTTGTATAGATATCACATCTTAATGATCCACTCATCTGTTTTTGGCCAACAAAGTTGGTTCCAAGACTTGGCTATTATACTGAGTGCTGCAATAAATAGTGGGTTGCACACATATTTTGGGATGAATGTCCTTCTGACTTGGGGGTAGACACCCAGAAGAGCAATTGCTGGGTCAAATGGCAGCTCAATTCTGAGTTCCTTGAGCACTCTCCAGACTGTTCTCCATAGGTTTTGGACTAGGGGGCATTCCCACCAGCAGTGGATGAGAGTGTCTTTCATACCACAACCCCGCCAACAAAAATTGTTTCCATTATTTTTGATGTGAGCCATCTTCACTGGTGTAAGGTGGTACCTCATTGTCTTGATTTGGATTTCCCTAATGTTGAGGAAGGTTAACATGTTTTCATGTGTTTGTTGGACATTTTTTGATCTTCAGTGAAGTGTCTTTTTTCTGGATATCAGTCCTTTATCGGATATGTTGAGTGCAAAGATTTTTTCCCATTCAGTTAACTGTTTTCTTGTGTTAAGTATGGTTTCTTTTACCATGCAGAAGCTTTTTGTTTGGTGTAGTCCCATTTGTTTATGTTTGATGCTAAAGTTCTTGCCATTGGCAATCTCTCATCAAAGACTTTTTTTGATATATAGGACTTTGAGTGTTCTCCCTAATTTTTCTCAATAAACTTTATGGTATTGGGTCTGATTTCGAGGTTTTGACCCATTTTGAGTTGACTTTTGTATATGGGGTGAGGTATGGGTCAATTTTCAATTTCTTATAGGTGGTTTTCTAGTTGTTCCAACACCATTTGTTGAAAAGACTTTCTTTGTCCCATTTCAAGTTCTTGGCTCTTTTGTCAAATATTAGTCGACTGTATGTCTGGGAATTTATGCCTGGAAGTAGCACAATGCCACCCAGTTTCTTGTTTTTTAGTATGTGTTTGGCTATCCTGGGTCTTTTGTGGTTCCAGATGAATTTTATGATTGATTGTTCTTGTTGCAAGTCAGCCCCTGAAGAGGTTGACTGATGGAGGGATGGAGGATGAGGTCTTTCCCCTTCAGCTCGAAGCACGAGTCTGCCACCCTGCCTAGCCGACAGTTCTGAGGTGAAATTGCGGGTAAACAGCTCGCAGTAAGGCTTGTGGAAATATTAGCTTTATTCGGTGGACAAGACTGAAGTCCAAAGACTCAGCCTCAGTTCCTGCAAAAAGCCCCTCGCCTTCCACAGACCCTTTTTTTTATCCCCCAGAATCAGGTACCACCCAATGGTGGGATCAGATACCAACCAATGGTGGAGCAGAATCAGGTACTACCCTAGGGTGGGGGCAAAATACCAGGTCACACCCTAGGGTAAGGCACAATCACCAATCAGGTTAGGGTCATAACATAATAATCCCCTAAAATATTTACATACACAACAGTTCTAAGTCTTTAAAGAATGATGTCTGAATTTGGATGGGGATTGCATTAAATCTATATAGGAGTTTAGGTATTATAGTCATTCTGACTATGTTGATTCTACCTACCCATGAGCATGGGATGTTCCTCCACTTCCTTAGATCCTCTTCAATTTCTTTCTGAAGTGTTTTAAAGTTTCCCTGGTATAAGTCCTTCACTTCCCTTGTAAGGTTGATCACTAGTTATTTAATGTTTTTTTGTTACTATTATAATGGAATTGAATTCTTAATCTCTCTCCTCTATTATTTGTGTAGAGAAATGCTGCTGTCTTTTGTGTATTCACTTTGTAGCCAGCCACTTTGCTGTATTGGTTAATTATTTCTAGAAGTTTTACTGTGGACTCTTTAGGGTTTTCTATGTATATCATCATATCATCTGCAAAGAGGGATAGTTTGAGTTCCTCTTTCCTAATTTGAATTCCTTTGATTCCCTTTTCTTGTCGAATTGCTATTGCTAGGACTTCTAAGATTATATTGAATACGAGTAGAGAGAGTGGGCAGCCTTGCCTAGTTCCTTTCCTTAGTAGAAATGCTTTCAATTTTCGCCTTTGAGGATAATGTTGGCTGTGGGCTTTTCATAGATAGCTGTAACTATCTTGAGAAAGGTTTCATCTAAGCCTATTTTGCTGAGTGTCTTTAACATGAATGGGTGTTGAATTTTGTCAAACGCCTTCTCTGCATCGATTGATATGATCATGTGTTTTGTTTTGTTTTGTTTTGGTTTTGGTTTTTGGGCCACACCTGGCATTGCTCACGGGTTACTCCTGGCTGTCAGCTCAGAAATAGCTCCTAGCAGGCACGGGGGACCATATGGGACACTGGGATTCGAACCAACCACCTTTGGTCCTGGATCAGCTGCTTGCAAGTCAAACACTGCTGTGCTATCTCTCTGGGCCTAGTTTTTGTTTTGTTGTTGTTGTTGTTGATGTGTTGTATTATGTTGATTGATTTACATATGTTGAACCAATCTTGCATCCCTGAGATGAAACCCACTTGGTCATGGTGTATGATCTTTTTGATGAAGTGCTGGATTCGGTTTGTTAAAATTTTGTTGAGAATTTTTGCATCTATGTTCATTAGTGAGATTGGTTTGTAGTTTTCTTTCTTGGTGCTGTCTTTGCCATCTTTGGGAATGAGTGCGATATTAGCCTCATAAAAGGAGTTGGGGAGGGTTCCTGTCTTTTCTATGGTTTGGAAGAGCCTGTGGATCAAGGGTAGTAAGTCTTCTTGGAATGTTTAATAGAATTCACCTGTAAAACCATCCGGACCTGGACTTTTGTTCTTAGGGAGTTTCTTAATTATATCTTCGATTTCCTCTGAGGTGATTGGCCTGTTTAGGTTTTCTAGATCTTCAGATTCCAGTCTCGGAAGATGGTATTTTTCCAAGAATCTGTCAATTTCTACTGGGTTTTCTAGCCTAACTGTGTATAGTTGTTCATAATATGACCTCATGATATGTTGTATTTCTTGGGGTTCTGTTATAATCTCTCTCCTTTCATTTGTGATCCTATTAATTCATGGTGATTTCCCTCTTTTTTGGGGGTGAGTCTTGCCAGTGTTTTGTCTATCTTGTTTATTTTTTAAAAAAACCAACTCCTGGACTCATTGATTTTTTGTATTGTTTTCTTGGTTTCTATGTTGTTTATTTCTGCTCTGGTTTTTTATTATTTCTTGACTTCTCTTTGTGGTTGGATTTCTTTGCTGCAGTTGTTCCAGTAAGGTGATCCTTTAAATTGTTGATTTTGTTATTTTCCTCTTTTCTGACATAAGCCTTTATTGCTATGGGTTTTCCCCTAATTACTGCTTTCGCTGTGTCCCACAGTTTTGATAAGTTGTCTCTTCATTACCGTTTGTCTTAGGAATCTTTTTATTTCTTCCTTGAGTTGCTCTTTGATCCAACTGTTGTTGAGTAGCATGTTGTTTAATCTCCAGATGTTTGATTTTCTCCATTGTTTCTTCTTACAATCAGTTTTGACCTCTGTTGCATAATGATCTGATAGGGTGCTTCTGATGGTCCTTACACTTGTGGTTTTATATAAGTTAGATTTATATCCTAAGGCATTGTCTATTCTGGAGAAGGTTCCATGTGGGCTTGAGAAGAATGTGCATTCTGCCTTTTCGGGGTGGATGGCCCTATATAAATCTACTAGCCCTAGATCTTCTAAATTTTCTTTTAGGGCTCTTATTACTTTTCTATTTTTCTGCCTGCCTGATCTATCCAGTGGTGATAGTGGAGTATTGAGATCCCCTACTACTATCACATTTCCCTTCATGTGTTCCTTTAGGTTTGTGAGTAATTGCCTCACATATTTTGCTGAGTCTACATTAGGTGCATAAATATTGACCAGAGTTAGTACTTCTTGATATATTGTTCCCCTGATCAGTATATAGTGACCTTCCTTGTCTCTGATCACTTTCTTGAGGTTGAATGCAATTTGGTCTGATATTAGGATGGCTGCCCCTGCTCTTTTTTGTTTTTCATTGGCCTGAATAATTGATTTTCATCCTTTTATTCTAAGTCTGTGCCTGTCCTGCATTAGTAGATGTGTTTCTTGCAAGCAGCAGAAATCCGGTTTATGTTTTCTAATCCAGTTCTCTAGTATATGTCTTTTAATGGGAGAGTTAGACCATTAACATTTAGGGAGATTATTGACAGAGAGTGTTGTTGTGTAGTTGTGTTGTGTAGGGTTGTTTTTGTTACAATTGGGGATTTGGATTGTGTAATTTGTCTCTGAGTAGGTCATTTAAGATCGTTTTTTTTTTTTTTTTGCACAAATATTGCAAGATCGTTTTTATTTGAGAATGTTTCTAGTCTTCCTTCCCATATAAATGAGAGTTTTGCTGGGTATTGTACCCTAGGTTGGAAATTTCTTTCATTCAGTCGTTTAAATATGTCATTTCACTGTGTTCTTGCTTGAATTGTTTCAAATGGGAGATCTGGTTTGATTCTTATGTTCCTTCCTTTGTATTTGAGTTTTTTTTCTCCCTTATGGCTTTTAAGAGCTCATCTTTCTGTTTTTTGTTTGTTTGTTTGTTTTTGACATTTGGATTACTATATGTCTTGGTGTTGGCTTATTAGGATCTATTTTATTAGGGACTCTTTACTTCCTGGAATTGCATCAAGGTCTTTTTCCAGAGGATTGGAAAATTTTCTGCTATTATTACCCTGACCACTTGTTCTTCCCCTTTCCCTATTTTCTCCCCTTCTGGTATACCTACAATTCTTAGATTATTTCTTTGGTCTTTGTTTATTAAGTACTGGACTTTTTCTCCCAGTGCTTTGCTTTTTATTTCCTTGTCAGTTTCCTGGTCGGTTTTTGATTGCAGTTTTTCTTCGAGTTGTTTTATACACTTTTCCAACTATGAGATTCTGCTTCTATGGCTTTGTACATTATTTATCATTTTCTTAAATTCCATTTGTATGGAATTTCTCATATTCTGTAGCAGTTCTTCTCTTAGTTGGTAGATTTTTTCATCCATGATTTTCTTGTACTCACTGGCTAGTGCTTCTTTCATTTATTTACCATGATTTGCATTTTTTTTCATGGCTGTTTTCAGATCTTCATCTCTTGAATCTATTCATTTTGGTGGACTTGGAAACTTGTTTCGGTTTCCCTCCGTATCTCCAGATGCTAGGGTCTTCCTTGGTGTAATTACCCATATTTCTGTGCAATTCTTGGTGTTGCCTGGTTTGCAGAGCCTTTTGATTAGAGCTCACTTTTGCCACCTGTCTAGTTTGATATAGGTATTTCTGGCTTGTTTGGTATTTTGCTTCCAATTTTATGGGTTCTTAATTTTTTTTTTTTTTGGTTTTTGGGCCACACCCAGCGATGCTCAGGGGTTTCTCCTGGCTGTCTGCTCAGAAATAGCTCCTGGCAGGCACGGGGGACCATATGGGACACCAGGATTCGAACCAACCACCTTTGGTCCTGGATCGGCTGCTTGCAAGGCAAATGCCGCTGTGCTATCCTTCCTGGCCTGGCTCTTAATTATTTAAGAAATTTGGGTGTTAGGTCTGAGCTGGCTAGATTTATATATTGTGTTAGGCTATATTCGTGTGGGGTCGGCGTGTGTGGGTGAGGCTTCCCTACCTGGAGCAGGCGGGGGAAACCAAGCCTACTTGTTTTATATTTTAATGTCTTAAATTTTAGATAAAATTCTTTGCAGTCTTTGCTCCTATTATAGAAATAGTTCCTTAAAATAATCAACAACCATCCAATGGAGTGGTTTATTTGTTATTGATTAACCTACTTTAACATATTATAAAATCACTTCAATCAATGGTTAAAAGTGTCTAAAACCATAAATTTTGGGATCTATATTGGCCCAGATATATATAATTTTTGAAAATCAACACTATATTTTGTTCACTATTGGCTTGTTTTACTGGTGTCAATAAATTATAATAATGTATATATTGTTATAGTGTCTTAGTATTTTCACTACTCTCAAAGCTCTCTGCTCATCAAATCTAGAATTTATTTATCATATTTCCATACTTCCCTAGCAGCTTGTGCAGTTTTCAAAGTTCTATCTTTTACAAAATCATAGTTGGAACCATATAATATGTAGCCTTTCAATGTAGTCTTTATTAATAGGCATTAAGGTCCTTGATATGTTTATACCATGATAAAATTATACTATTGCCTATATAATATTTAGTTATCTTATAGCTAAATAATATTTTATTTTTTGAATGTATCACAATTTAAAATCTGAGAACTATCTCAATGTCTTATAGTTCTTGGAAGTTATGAACAAACTGTTCAACCTAGCCATGTACAAGTTATTGTGTGATCACAATTTTTATTCTTTTCGTCTATTTTTCTGTTTTTTTTTTAACTTTCTGAAAACAAATATGAAATAGCATTTAATAGAATAATGGATATTGGACTACGTGATTTGACTATGATTATTTATTTATTTTTTGAGAACCTATCAATCTTGTTTTCAAATAACTTAAGGTTTTGTACTGTTACTGTCAATGTATGAAAGCTCCTATACATCATATTCTCACCAATATTTAGGGCTCTCCAAATCCCTGATTTTGACTATTGTGTTGGGGTTTTATTACTTGTTTTATTCATGATTTTAATAATTGTAATTGAATGAAAAATTATTTGTTTCAGAATAGCAATACTACTTATCTAAAAAGTAAGGTTCGTCTGTTATCTGCTTGCATATATATTGTTCAGTTCAATAATAAAACTTCATTATCATTTAAACTAATGCCATTGCTTGCAATTGTCATTTTGTTTAATCTTTCAAAATTGTTAAAAAGTTATTTTCAACATTTTATGGTGATTTGGGGGTGACACACCCATTTGACGCTCAGAGATTACTCCTAGCTATGTGCTCAGAAATCGCCCCTGGCTTGTGGGGACCACCATATGGCACACCAGGGGATTAAACCATGGTCCATCCTAGGCTAGCACTTGCAAGTCAGATGCCTTACCTCTAGTGCCACCTCTCTGGCCCCAACATTTTATGTCTTACTTAACTCCTAGAGATATAAATTCTACTATTTGAGAAAATATTTTCAGATACTTAAAAGTTGTAATAGGATACTTCATTTTGGGGGGGGGGGTTTGGACCACACACGATGATACTCAGAGGTTACTCCTGGCTATGCACTCAGAAATTGCTCCTGGCTTGGGGGACTATATGGGAGGCTGGGGGATTGAACTGCAGTTTCTTCCGGGCTAGCGGGGGCAAGGCAGACACTTACTGCTTGCGCCACTGCTCTGGCCCCTGTAATAGGATACTTGAAAATGATTCAACCATTAAACATGAAAAAATGTGCATATATTAAGTGTATAATCATTTACCGAAACGTGATTTTTAAAGTAGAGTTTAATTGATTTTACTCAACATTTAAGGTTATTGTAAGAGTCGAATGAACATAGATTCATATATGTATGTATATTGCTAATGATAAATTCTAATAAGACATTTATTATATTTATCATAATGATTAACATTAAATCAAATAATTTGTAACTAATCAGTGAAACACTGTTAGTCAAACACTGTTAGTCACTTAATTTTACTGAATTGTTTTTTAATTATATTTAAAATTATATAATTTTTATTCAATTAGTTCTCAAAATAATTTGAAAATATTTACAAAAAAGAGCAAATTAAACCTTACTACAAGTTTTAATAAATTACATGATATAAAAGGTTATTTAAGAATGTAAAATGTTGGGGCCTGAGCAATGGTGCAAAAACCAAAAAAATAAAAAAAGAATATAAAACATTGTATTCAAAGACTATATATCAGTGATAAAAGAATAAAAAGAACATAATTTATCTCATAAAATTGAAGTAAAGTTAATAATAATCTGATTTATAGATACATTATTTAATTTTGATTATATTTTTGAATAATTTTAGAACATTTTTATTGCATTCAATGATTTACCTGACATCAAACATATGATAGACATAAGATATATATATATTTATATATATGTGTATGTATAATTCTTACCTTTGTTTCTGAGTATTAGTGACAGGCACAGGAAAATTCAAGCACTGGTACACAAGGAGAATATAATTTTGTTGGAAATGAAATTGTAATTTGTAAATTGGTAATGAAACTATGCTTAAGAGAAGAAATAGAGTATCTTTTCTAAATTTTTCTACCTAGGTATTTAGTTCAGCATCCATGTTAGAAGAGGTTTATTGTGATAACTGTGATATCACCCTGATATTTTAAATTTCCAGGCAAAACAAAACAAAAATTCCAGATAACTGGTATCATTAAAAGTGAAATAAATTATTTATCTCATAGTCATTGAGTAATAATCTCCAGTAAATATGAGTTTATGTTTTACTTGTATAAAGCTAGCAAATTATTTTTTTACCCAAGCAATTTTGGAGGGCCGCACCAGGACTAGATAAGGGCTTATTCATTCCTCTGCTCTCAAGGATCTCTCCTTGGGGGATCTTATAGGGGTATTAAGGATTAAAACTAGATCAACTGGGTGAAAATAAAATACTCTACCCACTGTACTATTTGTCCCTTATGAGAAATTCCTTCATTATAAAATCATACATATTTTCTTATGTAGAAAAATTTTATAAGGTAAATACAAAAATATTTATAGAAAATAATTTATTTATAATGAGAATATTTTTGTACATGCTGCATATTTAGGGACATTCTTAAGGAAGAATTGAGTACTATAAGTGGACAAAATTATTTCATATTTAATAAATGGGAAAGTTTGATAAAATATCACAATTTATAGATACTTCATCTTAACAATTAAATATGATTGAGATTATTGTTATTGAAGAAAACAGTCATATATCCTTGCAAAAAAGTGATCCAGTTTAATTGTTTTAAATATTTTTCAGAAATCAGAGTTTCAATAACAGTAAAAACAAAATATATAAACTTTGTATTGTCTATTATTTGGAATATTGGCAGAAAAGAATGGATATTAAATTTTATTAAGAATTTTAATATTTAGGGACAGAGTTAATGTAAAATTGAAAATCTGCTATCACTGGTAGTATTTGGTTGATCACATTGCTTTTACTCAAGTAATTTTTTTATTGAACAATCCATTGTATTAAATGTTCTATTGAATTATATAAACATCTCTCCTTCAGACATTCTAATCCAATCTGATGGCAGGAATACAACCACAAAGAAAACAAACCGCATGCACTGTTTTAAAACAATGAGAAAAGATTCATAGACATTATTTTCTGGATTGAAGAGCAGAACTAAATAACATGCAGTGGAAGTCCATTTGGATCAGCAGTCTTATGTGGGCAGAAATGAGCAATCTTAGTAAATATAAAAGTAAAGATTAACAAAAGGCACCTGAATTTCCCTCCAAAAGAGACATTCCAACAGAAGTCAGTTTTCAGCACTCTTTTATATTTTGTTCTTCCTGGTTATAAAAGTATCTCCATTCTTATGTGATATCTCCAGTCAGTTGTGGCAGTGTACACCAATAATTATTAGAAAATTTGTGAAATACTGATTTACCATTGCAAAAATAAATCAGGGATTCACAGAGCCCATTTGGTAAAATAAAAAAGTAAACTAAAGAGATACAAACTCAATTTGGTCATTTATTTATATAATAATACAAAGGCATGTACCAATATGTAGGTTGAAGTGAGTGTTAATGTGGCAACTAGGTTCAATTTTCACATTCGTAATATTTGTGCCCAAAATGTTTTCAGGAAGACATGTTACAAACACAACAGTGAACATTTATATTATTTTTAAGAAAAGAAGTATATATTTACTGTTCTCAAGTAAATTATTTTCCCAAGCAATCTTTTTTTCCACATAGTGGCCTGGATTCAAGCCCTGATACTCATCCCGTGAGCACTGCATAGAATGGTCTCAAGCACAGCACTAGGGATAGCTTCAGTGTATGTCCCAAGGGGAAAAATCTAGCTAATAAATGATTTGTTTAAACACAATATTTTACAAAACAAAAAGTATAAATGTATCTGGTCTATTTTTTTAAATATAGTAAATTAAAATATTTATTAATATTGGGGCCATGGAGATAGTAAAATGGTTGTTTTTTATCCACGTGATTCACACAGGTTTCATTCATGGTACAAGAAATGGTCCCCAGCACTTCTGTGACTTACCAAAGAGTTAGAGGGCTAGGGGTATGGCATGACCATTTCTGTGTATAACCCAAAAGAACAACAAAAATATAGGTTCCTAATTTTAAACATGTTTTGTTTATGTGTCAACATTAAAAGTTTCAGTTTAGGGCTAACAATTAAATATCCCTTTTACAAATTAATTATTTTGGGGGAATTGAAGAAAGTATGGATCTTTTGTTTTATAACTTCAAATAGCTTGTAGTGTAGCATTTTTTTAGTTTTAGTCTAAGAATTCTGCAAAATAAAGGAAACAGTTATTTTAATTGCTACCTTGACAATGTGCTGAAGTGAGTGATAAATTATGACAAATATTCCGGCAATTTAAAAAAGCAAATGTTTGTCATAAAACTTACTTTTGTTAGAGGCAAAAGTTAGGTAAGTCTTACAGTTTTTAAAGGTTATAGATTAAATCCAAGAAATCACCTTTATTACTTGAATGTTTCATAATCAATGGCTACAAAGATTGCAGATTAATATTTAAGCCAGGACTGACATATGAATAGCAATTTCTGCCTCTTCCTTCTATTCTTTCTAAAGTCAATCCCAATCAGGTAGTCTTTCTTCTCTGGACCAAAAAAAGTGACCTCATTCACACTCTTGAGAAAGCTCCAGTCTTAACACTACTTATTGATCAGAACAGCAGTATAACATTAACACCCCCCTTATCCCTATATTGGTATAAAAGAAAACTTTGTATTTTCTAGGTATTTGTAGCTATGACTATAATTTTGCTACTTTTCAAATTAAATATTATATTTTTAAAATCTAGCTGTTTTTAATTAATTTGATTTTACCACATAGTGATATAGCTCTTTGTTGAAGGTTTGCAAAACCAAATTTATTTTCTGAATCTTGAAAGCCATTTCAATGAAATATGTATTGTTTTTGATTTTTCAAAAAGGAAATTATATATTTTCCAAGTGAATTGATTCTGCTATTGGTGCAATTCATTTTCATGTATCTTTTTCATAGAAAATTAAGCTATTTGTTTGTTAATTTCCCCTAAATTAGTAGTAGTATTAAGGATTGGTATAATATGAAAAGCTTGATACATTTCATTTGATTTATTTTGCAAATTTAACTTTAAGGTTTTATATATTTTTTGCTGTTGTTAATACATTTATTTCTAAACTGCTAAATAGCTTCCTGTGAGAGAAACAACCCTCAGGATGAACCCTTGGATGAACCCATATTGTTTATGGACTAGGATCAGAACATAGTAAGATTTGTTTCCTGTGGCTGTTGTGAAGAACTGTGTCATTCTATGTCAGGGATCTAGGGTTCAAGGCTCGATGGTTGATGTCTAATCACCTGGCTCTAAGTTGGATTCACATGACATATTTTCAAGGTGGGAGATGCCCCTGTATTGTAAACAAGTATGAGTTCTTATCTCTAGTAGATAAGAGCTCATTTTTATATGTACGATTTCCCCCTTTTTTAGTGTACCTTTGCAGAGAGAAATGGTGCTACATTGTATTGCTGGTGCATTTGAGGGTGGAAAGAGAAGAAAACAGAATAGGTCACACCCAAAAAAAGATAAAAAAATAGAAATAAAAATAGGAATAAAAATATATGTGCCTGTATATATATATATATATATATATATATATATATATAAAAGATTTAAAAATGAAATAAAAAAGTAAAGGAACAAAGTAATGCAAGAGACTACCTTACGTTTGGGGCAAAGCAGGTAAAGAAGTAGTGTAATACAGGTCTAATACTCATGATGGAAGTATAGGTTTCCCCATTGTCTTTTGAGATTTTCTTGTGGTGTGTGGGTTCACAGGCACCTTTTCATCACACAACCTGACCCTCTTGAGAATGGCAAAAGATTTGCGGCAGGGAAGTCTTGGGAAGAGTTCTTGTATTGGGGATACTTTTAGAGCTAAGTCCGGTTTCAAGTAACAGTCCATGTTTGGAAGGGTTGGTAAGGAGGACCGTGAAGCATAAGTCAGCAGGGGGGTTGGTTGACTTTACTTGCAGGGAGCGAGGTGTGGGGTTTGACTGGTTGTCCCTTCGCGTTGGGTGCTGGGTAATGGGTTCGTTGGGTAGGAGGTCAGTCTTGATGCCTAATGGATTAAGAACTGAGGTGAAGAGTTTTTTAATAAGGTGGGAAAACTGGATGGGATTGAGGGTGAAGGGATAGTCAGATTTCCAAAGGGGGAAAGTTTATGGGACAGGGCAGGAGAAGAGAAAAAAGAAATAAATTAAAAAGAAAAGGAGTAGAGAGAAAAAAAAGTAATTAAAAATATACGTGAGAAGGAGGAGAAAAGAGCAAGGGAATGCTAGTTTCTCTAAATGTTTTTGATGAGTAGGGCCTGTAGTATAAGTCTGTAGGTCACAGTTGCTGCATCGGTGGTCTGGCTGGTCACATGTTTCAGGTCCTAAAGGAAGGTATAACCTAGAGATAAAGGGTATGTTAAAGAGTTTTATCAGGACATTCTCATAGTGCAAGCTGGGTATGGTATCTCGTGTGACTGAGCCCCGAGATGCCATCTTAGTTTGTCCACCCTTTGTATCCAAGAATGCCTATGGGAAGAAAAGCTGAAAGGTTATTTTAAATATAGTAAGTTTAAGGCATTTAAACAGACTGTTATGAAATGATTCCGTTGAAGTCAGTGATTTCCCATGGTATTCTTTACCTGTAATCCTGTATGAGATCCCTAAGGGATTTTTATGGGCTTTTATAGTAGAAAGTTGATTACATACCTGTTTTCTCTACCATGTTTTTTATCTCAAGACCATGGCTTTTATGTGGTGCTTATCTGTATTGTTGGAGTGCTCACTGGACATTTTGTTTGACACCTCTTTGTCTATTGTTTTGGTGTTTCACCTTCTTTTTCCCCTTCGTCTCTCAAACCTAGGATGAGAGCCTCCACCCATTTTTGGTGTATTTGATTTTTTCCCCTGTTTATTACTTTTCTCTTTTTCAAACAAAATCACATAACTTGTACTATCTAGTCCCCCCCCCCCAATCAGAGCGAGAAATAAGACAGGTACAAAGACCAAACAAGTGTAGGACCACTAAATAGTAAGCTAGGCACAGAGGGGACCACTTATTCTGGCAGCTCCGGGGTTGAGGGAGGAGGATATGGGAGGTGGGATGGGAAGGGAAGTGGAGGGAGGATAATTCAGTGATGAAAATTTCCCTGATTTTATGTTAATATGTACCTAAAATATTATTGTCAATGATATGTAAGCCACTATGATTATAATAAAATTATATTTCCAAAAATTAAGAGTCTAAATTAGCAAAAAAAAGAACATAGTAAAAAAGATCTTAGGCCAGAAACTAATGAGCTTTTCTTCCCAAATATTAAAGCTTCTAACTGTTTTAAATAATAATATTTTATTTTATTTTATTTTATTATTTTTGGTGTTTTGGGCCACACCCGGCGATGCTCAGAAGTTACTCCTGGCAGGCACGGGGGACCATATGGGACACCGGGATTCGAACCAACCACCTTTGTTCCTGGATCAGATGCTTTTCAAGGCAAACACCACTGTGATATCTTTCTGGGCCCTAATATTTTATTTTAACAACTGTAACAACAAAGTTACAATTTTTTCTTATTTTTTACTTTCCTTTTTGTGTTTATTTTTATTTATTTATTTAAGAAATTATGGGTATAAACATGTTTGTATTTGGATTTTAGCCATAATATGACACCCTATTCACCAGTGAACATTCCTGCCACCATTGTTCCTTCATTTTCTACTACCCCTGCTCCTGTCTGTCTTCAAGACAGGAATTTTTTCTCTCTGTATCATTGTCATAGTAACTGTTACTGTAGTTATTTCTCCAACTGCGCTTACCAGTCTTTGTGATAAGCTTGTTATCATGAACTGGTTCTTCCTGCTCTTATCTCTATTGTCTCTGGGTGGTGTTATTATTATACTGTCTTTCATTTTACTTAAATCCTACATATGAGTGAGACTATTCTGTGCTTATCTCTCTGACTTATTTCACTTAACATAATAGTCTATAAATCCATCTATATATAAGCAAATTAAATTTATTTTTAAATATTTAGTCCTGTCAATGGTATGAATGATAAAATTGAAAAATTTGATAGACAGAATGAAAAACTCACTGGAAGGGATCACCAGCGAAGTGACAACTGCTGATGACAGAATTAGTATGCTGGAAGATGAGCTGCGTAATATCTCCACATAACAGCGAAGTTGGAAAATAGTCTTTAAAAGAAATGAATGGAAGATTTAAAATATCTTCAAAATAAGTGAAAAGAAAGCAATAGAACTTTGGGATAAAGTAAACAGTAACAAAGTAAGACTCATGGTCCAAGAGAGACAGAAAGAAAATAGAAGAAGCAATAGTCAAAGGCATCCTTACTGAAAATACCCAAATCTGAAGAATGTGTATCCCAACATCCTGGACACAGGAACGTAAAAAACTAAATAGGACCCAAATAAAAACACCCAAGTCACATCCTAGTCACAATGATGAAAATTATAGCTAGAGACAGAATATGGGAAGCAGCAATATTAAAAGGGTAATTGCATACAAAGAAGTATCCTTAAGATTTACTGCAGCTTTATCACAAGCAACACTTCAGGTTTGAAAGCAGTGGTGGGATATAGTGAACTGTAATCAACAAAATGAACACCTTACCAATAATGCTTCATCTAGTCAGAATCTTACTAAGGTTTAAAGGAAGAATACAGGGCTTCATAGAAAAATAACAGCTGAGTAATTTTACAGACTCAAAACCAACCTGCTGGTGTGACCAAAAAGCCAAAAAAAAAAAATGATATGACAATGATCTCTCTCAATGCCACTAAATTAAAAGCACCGAATGAGATACTCAGAGTGTCAAATTGGCTAAAAATATTGAATCTAATATTTTGCAACTGCATGAAGCACATTTAAATAGTCAGAGCAAATACAGATTCAAGGACAAAGATTGAAAGATAATCCTTCAAGCAAACAACTGTCTTAGAGAGGCTGTAGTAGTGATACTAATACAAGAAGACAAAAACTTCAGGCTTAAAATTATAAGATAGAAAGAGAGTCATTACTTAATAATCAAGATATATGAACATCTTTTAAACATATCTGATCCAAATAAAATACTAATTACAACTGCAGACATCAATATTAAATTGAAGAACGTGGGTTAGTATATATGTATTTATATATGTATGTGTATCTTTAATTCCCTAAAGCTGAATCTCTTTTTCTTTCTTTCTTTCTTCTTTCTTTCTTCTTTCTTTCTTATTTCTTTCTTTCTTTCTTTTCTTTCTTTCTTTCTTTCTTTCTTTCTTTCTTTCTTTCTTTCTTTTCTCTTTCTTTCTTTCTTTCTTTCTTTCTTCTTTCTTTCTTTCTCTTTCTTTCTTTCTCTTTCTTTCTTTCTTTCTTTCTTTCTTTCTTTCTTTCTTTCTTTCTTTCTTTCTTTCTTTCTTCTTTCTTTCTTTCTCTTCTTTCTTTCTTCTTTCTTCTTCTTCTCTTCTTTCTTTCTTTCTCTTCTTTCTTTCTTCTTTCTTTCTTTTCTTTCTTTTTCTTCTTCTTTCTTTCTTTCTTTCTTTCTTTCTTTCTTCTTTCTTTCTTTCTTTCTTTCTTTCTTTCTTTCTTTCTTTCTTTCTTTCTCTTCTTCTTCCTTCTTCCTTCCTTCCTTCCTTCCTTCCTTCCTTCCTTCCTTCCTTCCTTTCTTTCTTTCTTTCTTTCTTTCTTTCTTTCTTTCTTTCTTTCTTCTTTTTTTTTTGGTTTTTGGTCACATATCTGTGGTACTCAGGGCTTATTCCTGGCTCTGCACTTAGAAATTACTTCTAGCAGACTTGGAGGCCATATGCAATGTCAGGGATCAAATCCGAGTTGACTGCCTCCAATGCAAAAGCCCAACCGATTGTACTTTCATTCCAACCTCTGAATATACATTATTTTCTAATGCGTATGGGACATTCTTCAAGATAGACCACATGCTGGGCCATAAAACATATCTCCATAAAATCTAAAGAATATATAATTTATCAACTACTAAAAATTAGTTGCAAAAGGAAGCTGAGAAATAACTTTGACACCTACAAATGAAACAGCTCACCACTGAACAACAGTATATCAGAAAGAAAATAAAAGAGAAAATCAAAAAATCCCTAAAACAAATGAGAATGATATGCATTATCAGAATTTGTGAAATACAATTATAGCAGTATTGTGGGGAGCATTATAGCTCTTAAGCATTCACTAGGTAGGATGAAATAGCTTACTTAAAAAAGTTAATGGCACAGCTTAAGAAATTAAGAAATGAAAGAAAGAAGGAAAGAAAGAAAGAAAGAAAGAAAGAAAGAAAGAAAGAAAGAAAGAAAGAAAGAAGGAAGAAGGGAACGAAGAAAGAAAGAAAGGAAGAAGAAAGAAAGAAAGAAAGAAAGAAAGAAAGAATGAAAGAAAGAAAGAATGAAAGAAAGATAGAATGAAAGAAAGAAAGAAGAAAGAAAGAAAGAAAGAAGAAAGAAGAAAGAAAGGAAGAAAGGAAGGAAGAAAGAAAGGAAGGAAGAAAGAAAGGAAGAAAGAAAGAAAGAGAAAGAAGAAAGAAAGAAAGAAAGAAAGAAAGAAAGAAGGAAAGAAAGAAAGAAAGAAGAAAGAAAGATAGAAAAGAAAAAAGAAGAAATAAAAGAAGAAAGAAGAAAGAAGAAGAAAGAAGAAAGGAAGAAAGGAAGAAAGAAAGGAAGAAGAAAGAAGGTAGAGAAGAAGGAGAAAGGGAAAGAAAGAAAGAAAGAAAGAAAGGAAAGAAAGAAAGAAAAGAAAGAAAGAATGAAAGAAAGAATGAAAGAAGAAAGGAAAAGAAATAAAAGAAAAAGAAAGAGAAGGAAAGAAGGGAAAAAGAAAGGAAGAAAGGATAAGAAAGAAAGAAAGGATAAGAAAGGAGGAAAAAGAAAGAAAGAAAGAAAGGAAAGAAAAAGAAAGAAAGAAAGATAGGAAAAAAGATATGAAGAAAGAATGAAAGAAAGAAGAAAAGAAGAGAAAGAAAAAGAAAGGATGGGAGGGAAAGGGTAGGGGAGGGAGGAATGAAGAAAGGGAGGGAAGAAAAGGTGTGAGAGGGAGGGAGGAGGACACACACACATGAGGGTAAGAAGCTGATTTTTAAGGGGAGGACTTAGGCTGACCTTGGAGAAGGGGCTGATATCTCAGAGTGCTATTTCTCAGAGTGAAAAATAGGGTTAGAGAGATAGTTAGGGAGATAGAAAAATAGTTCAGGGATCTGGGATGCATGCTTAGTATGTACATGGACCTAATCCCTTGACTCCTATGACTCCCTGAGCATTTCCACGTATGTCCCTCGTGGTCTGCAGCAGATATGGGCCCAAGCAGCACCTAACACTGCCTGGACTCCCTGAGCACTGTTTGGAAAATCTGCTCCCCTCCCCAATAGAAAATCTTCAGCTTCCTCTCTTCAAACCTAGCAAACAGCTGGGGACACAGGAAGTGACCAAGAAAATACCCTCTTTCTGGGAGCTTTCTTTCTCCACATGGGGCCTTGGACCCCTGTAGTACATGAAAAAGTTTCCATAAGATTATTTCTTGGAATTGTTATATATAAAAATATTTCCTTAGGATTGTTCTTTGACTATTGCCCCACCTAGACCTTCCAGGTGGGTGCGCTGTGGAGTTGGCACTAAATAGCTTGATGGACAGGGGAGAAGGGTCCTTTGAAAGCTGTTTGCAGACTGCAAGAGGATTCTCTCGCTCTCTCTCTTTGCCCAATCTTTTACACCCTAAAAAAAAAAAAGAAATTAAGAAATGACCAACAAAATGAACAGGCAGGCAGAAGAAAATAATAAAACTAGGAGAAATTAATGAACTGTACAGCAAAAGCACAATCCAAAAGATTAATGAAAACAAGAGTTGGTTTTTGAAACAATACACAAAATCAATATACTATGAGCAAGACTCAAAAAGAAAAAGAGATATCCTTAGTAAACAAAATTAGAAATGAAAAATTGGTATATCACAAGGACTTTAGAAATTTAAAGAGTAATCAGAGATTAATTTGAGAATAGTTATGTCATAAATCAAGATAATCTGGAAGAAATGCATAAATTTTTGGACTCATAAATCATACCAAGGTTGAATCAAGATGATTTTGATACCTATCACTATTAAACTTATCACCATTAATCTATTTCAAATAGTAATCTAAAGTCTTGTTTAAAAATGCCCAGGTCCAGATAGATTCACTAGTGAATTTTTTAAACCTAATGCCAATTTTTACATATCTTCCAAGAAACTGAAGACACAAAAACACTCTCAACCTTTTTTCTATAAAAGAAACATTACCTTCATACACAAAGTAGACAGAGACATCACAAAATAAAAGAGAGAGAATTATAGGCCAATATTCTTGATAAACATAAATGTCAGTATCCTCAAGAAAATATGTGCAAATAGTCTCTAATAATTCATTGAGAAGTTCACTCAAGATTCATCCCAGAGTTTCATCTTAGAAATCCTAATAACAGGGGCCAGAGCAGTGGCGCAAATGGTAAGGCATCTGCCTTGCCCATGCTAGCGTAGGATGGACCATGTTCCATTACCTGGCATCCTATATGGTCCCCCAAGCCAGGAGCGATTTCTGAGCGCCTAGACAGGAGTAACCCCTGAGTGTCATTAGGTGTGACTCACCCCCCCAAAAAAAAAAAAGAAATCCTAAGAACAAAATAGGATACATCAGAGAGATGTATCCTGAGTGTATGGTAAGAAGTATCACCAGATATGATGCTGAGTGTCACCACTGAACATCACCAGTGTGACCCCAAAACCAATCAAAAACCCTAATCCAACTATATAGTTTGTAACCTTAATATGTTGCACATATTTGTTACATTTATATTTTTATTTTTATATTTTATGTAATTTAAAGTTAAATATTTTCTTTTTTATATAAAGTAAAGACATTATATAATTGACTAATTGATCATAATATATTTGTTTCAGGAAGAACAAAGGCAAAGTTATTTAGAAAATAAAAAGAAAAACTAAAGAGTTGAAAGAGAAAGGAAATAAGAAAAAGTTCAGCAGCAAGTATAATTTTGAAAATGATTGAATCACTGATGAACTCATTAAAACCCTAGATAAATGTTTAGTGAGTTCTTCTTTTTTTTTTTAAAGGATAAGAGTTAAAGAAATACAGTAAAAATGGTGGTAGAGTGGCAATTGTTGTTTGCATAGTCACAGCAAAATATGGGGGAAATGGAAAGGAAAAGCCTTGGCCAAAATACGAGAGCCCTGGATTTTCTGGTATAAGACCAGCTCTGGGTTCCAGGCATACTAGGTTGTCCAAATCCTGAGTCATTCTCTGTGATCCCAGTAAAAAATGTTTTCACACATTCGTTGTTGTTGGTGTCAGATTACATTTTAATATAACAGTATAAATGATATACAATGTAATGTTATCTAGTATTTCTATGATAGCATTTAATCATTCTTTAGTCTGGAGGTAGAAATACTTGATTTTTATTCACTTAGCAAGTTTTATACTTATAATAGTGTCTTGGTAGCTGTAATTATTTTCCTGTATGTTAGGTCTTAGAACTTACTGATCTAATTTTTAAGTCAGCAGGCTTAAGAACATCTATCTTATTTTCCACGTATAAGCACTAGGTTTTTACATTCAGCTTCCTTGTTGTTAAATTTAATTTTAGATTCAAATAAATGGAATTAGGGCATGAGTGGTGGTGTAGAAGTAGGGTGTTTGCCTTGCACGTGCCTGACCCAGGACAGAACATTGTTTTGATCCCGTGGCGACCCATATGGTCCCCCAAGCCAGGAGCGATTTCTGAGCTCATAGCCCTGAGAGTCACTGGGTGTGGCCCAAACTCCCCTCCCAAACATTGAATTAGATGCAGCATTGGTATTTCTCTGCTGAGTTACATAACTTAATATAAGATTTAATGTCCATTCATTTTTGCAAATGACAAGATTTTCTTTTATTGCATGAATGAGTAATATCCCATTGTGTGATTTACATATATCACATCTTTATTCCTTCATTGATGAATACTTAGGTTGTTTCACTATCAAGGTGTTTGTGATTAATTCACATAATATATACATGGGTAAGCAGATACCTCTTCAATATCCTCTCTTCATATCCTTTGAAATTGTATCCAGAAGTATAATTGTTGTACTTTATGGTAGCTCTATTTTTAGGTTTTTGATGAGCCTCTACTGTTCTCCATATGCCTGCATTTAACTAAGCTTAATTTTAAAGCATATATGAGATCCCCTTGAATATTGAAGTATAGCATCAAAACATTAGAGTTTATTAATCACACACATTATGTATCTTTGTTGTTGAAAGAGTTTTGTACTGTTTTTAGATTTGGAGAATTTAGAGAATAATGCTGACCTGATTATCATTCTCAAGTGAGCTTTCAAGAGTTCATTAAAAGTTAAGAAGAGAACAGCATGCTCTAGGAAGTAGCTATTTTAAAAAGGACTAATTTTGAATTCACCTACTTAAAGCTCTTTGCTTTTTATTAGAAAATTTTTCTATCAATAGGTTTTAGATAATAATCCTATTAAGGTTACAGTTTAGTCTCCTAAATAATGATTTGGCATTTTAGCCTGTTTATTTATTCATGAGAACTATATTATTTCACTTCAAAAGAAATAACAGGGTAGCAAATTCTACAGGTTTATAACTCTAAACAGATAACCTAGCCTTTCATTTTAATTGTATACCTACACATATTTATTACTAGACTGTAGTTTAATAGGTGATTTCTAAGTATGTTTGCCATTTGAAAAATCTCACTTTTTTAATTAAATAATTTTTATTTTGACCAAAGTAAATTACAAATCTTTCACAGTAATATTTTAGGTACATGGTGATATTGAATCAGGTGCATTTCCACCAACAGTGTTGTCCTCTATCCACCCTGTTACCAGCATGCATCCTATATCCTCCTCCTTTGACCCATGGGCTGCTAGTATGTGGTCTTATCTGTGTACAGCTTGTAGATTGGATTTCGATTCTGTTGTCTTTTTTTAATAAATATAAATTTTATTTTAATCATTGTGGCTTACATATCATTGACAATAATATTTTAGGTACATATTAACATAAAATCAGGGGAATAGCCCTCCCTCCATCTCCATTCCCGTCCTACCTCCAATTCCTCCTCCCTCACCTCCGGGGCTGCCAGAATATTAGTGGTCCCCTCTGTGCCTAGCTTACTACTTAGTGGTCCGACCCCTGTTTGGTTTTGGTACCTGCCTTATTTCCCGCTCTAATTGGGAGGCGGGACTAGCTAGTTCAAGTTATGTGGTTTTGTTCGATGAAGAGAAAAGTAATAAACTGGGGAAAAAATTAACGACGCAAAAAATGGGCAGAGTTCTTCTGGAGGCTCTCATCCTAGGTTGGAGAGACGAAGGGGAAAAAGAAGGTGAAACACCACAACAGTACAAAAAAGAAGTGTCAAATAAAATGTCCAGTGAGCACTCCAACAATAAAGATAGGCATCACATAAAAGCCATGCTCTTGAGATAAAAAAACATGGCAGATCACATAAAGAAAGAAAAGAAAAGAAGAAAAAATATATAAATGGAGACAACTTCAATATCCACACCAAAACAAAGAAATTGACAGACTAGATAAATAAGAAAAATTGTTTTGTGCTTTTTTCCTTTTTTTTCCTTTTTTTTCTTCCCTTCTGCACAGGCACAGTAAATTTTGGGGTCATTTGAAAAGTAATTCCCTTGGCCTAAGAAATACAGGGTTTCTCCACCTTTGAAGAATATCGTCATGTGATTAACTATAGACTCCTTTCAGGTTCATTTACTCTCCCCTTGGTGTTTTTGTGGTGTATGGAAGAATTCTGCTCCGTCCTATGTGATAAAATCAGAACTCTGTATATAGAGATCTCGGTATCTTCACAGGTCAGGGAGAGGAACATATGATGAAGTCTTTCTTTGTGCTTATAGAAGTTCTGTTCCCTCAGTGTGATTTTTTAAGTATATTTTTTATTTAAACACCTTGATTATATACATGATTGTGCTGTTTAGGTTTCAGTCATGTAACGAACACCACCCATCACCAGTTCAACATTCCCATCACTAATGTCCCAAGTCTCCCTGCTTCCCAACCAACCCCTGCCTGTACTCTAGACAGGCTTTCTATTTCCTTCATACAATCTCATTATTAGGATACTTCGAAATGTAGTTATTTCTCTAATAAAACTCATCCCTGTTTGTGGTGAGCTTCATGAGGTGAGCTGTAACTTCCAGCCCTTCTCTCTTTTGTGTCTGAAAATTATTATTGCAAGAATGTATTTCATTTTTCTTAAAAACCCATAGATGAGTGAGACCATTCTGAGTTTTTCTCTCTCTGACTTATTTCACTCAGCATAATAGATTCCGTGTACATCCATGTATAGGAAAATTTCATGACTTCATCTCTCTTGACAACTGTGTAATATTCCATTGTGTATATGTACCACTGTTTCTTTAGCCATTCGTCTGTTGAAGGGTATATTGGTTGTTTCCAGAGTCTTGCTATGGTAAACAGTGCTGCAATGACTATAGGTGCAAGGAAGGCATTTTTGTACTGTATTTTTGTGTTCCTAGGGTATATTCCTAGGAGTGGTATAGGTGGGTCATATGGGAGCACAATTTCCAGTTTATGGAGGAGTCTCCATATCACTTTCCATAAAGGTTGAACTAGATGGCATTCCCACCAGCAGTGGATAAGAGTTCCTTTCTCTCCACATCCCTGCCAACACTGTTTGTTCTCATTCTTTGTGATGTGTGACAATCTCTGGGGTGTGAGGTGATACCTCATAGTTGTTTTGATTTGCATCCCCCTGATGATTAGTGATGTGGAGCATTTTTTTCATGTGTCTTTTGGCCATTTGTATTTCTTCTTTGTCAAAGTGTCTGTCCATTTCTTCTCCCATTTTTTGATAAGATTAGATGTTTATTTCTTGTAAAGTTCTGTCAGTGCCTTGTATATTTTGGAGATTAACCCCTTATATGATGGGTATTGGGTGAATAGTTTCTCCCACTCAGTGGGGGGCTCTTGTATCCTGGGCGCTATTTTCTTTGAGGAGCAAAAGCTTCTCAGCTTAATATATTCCCCTCTGTTAATCTCTGCTTTCACTTGCTTGGAGAGTGCAGTTTCCTCCTTGAAGATGCCTGTAGTCTTAATGTCCTGGAGTGTTTTGCCTACATGTTCTATATATCTTATGGTTTTGGGTCTGATATCAAGGTCTTCAATCCATTTGGATTTTACCTTCGTACATGAGGTTAACTGGGGGTCTAAGTTCAATTTTTTTTGCAAGTGGTTAGCCAGTTATGCCAACACTGCTTGTTGAAGAGGCTTTCTTTGCTCCATTTAGGATATCTTGGTCCTTAATCAAAAATTAGGTGATTGGATGTCTGGGGAACATTCTCTGATTATTCAAGCCTATTACACTGATCTAAGGGCCTGTCTTTATTCCAATACCATGCTGTTTTGATGACTATTGCTTTGTAGTACAGTTTAAAGTTGGGGAAAGTAATTCCTCCCCTATTCTTTTTCCCAATGATTTCTTTAGCTATTCTAGGGTGTTTATTGTTCTAAATAAATTTCAAAAGTGCCTGATGCACTTCTTTGAAGAATGTCATGGGTATCTTTAGAGGGATCGTATTAAATCTGTACAATGCTTTGGGGAGTATTGCCTTTTTAATGATGTTAATCCTTCCTATCCATGAGTATGGTATGTCTTTCCATTTCTGCATGTCCTCTCTTATTTCTTGGAGCAGAGTTTTATAGTTTTCTTTGTATAGGTCCTTCACATTTTTAGTCGAGTTGATTCCAAATTATTTGAGTTTGTGTGGCACTATTTTAAATGGGTTTGTTTTCTTAATGTCCATTTCTTTCCTATTACAAAATTTACACCCAAAAATCAATGGCCTTCGTATACACCAATAGTAATAAGGTTGCAGATGGACATGTTAACATTGTTATTGAAGAAATTTTACTAGAGGTTAGTAAAAGTAAGTATAGAATTATATTTATAAGTCTAAGATAAAAATTACTCAAGAAAAATAGTTATCAGAAAATCTGAACAAATAAGTGGCAAAAACTGATATTACTCAAGAACTATTGTAATAGATGAGCAGGAAGCTTAACACAGAACTGGACTCAATTCTGAATAGTATAGGACAAGTGGAAATTTGTTACTAAGGTGTAAGATTGGGATTAATAGATGGACAGTTATTAACAAAAAAAAAACCTAATTATTTGACAGCAGGCATCTTGATGAAAATAATGTAGGACAATCTGATTTAAGCTAAAGATTCAAAATTTAATCAGTTATCAAGATTATATTGAAAATTAGTGGGACTGTGCAGACTGTGCTCAAAAAATCTTTTGCTAGATAGTTAATGTGAAGTGGGACACAGATATCTAAAGGTCAAGGCCTACTTGAAATGAGGATTCGGAGGAGTCTAATTGTAGTGTGATCAAAAAGAGAGTTTTTCAATAGCAACAGAGAACTCTTACCATTCAAAGGTAGACCTGGTGACACTAAGGGAAAGATAATTATATAAGCTGAGCTGTCAAAATGCAGCCATTGTTAAAACCTTGGCACATTCAGAAGAAGCTGCACATATGGAGGTTTGGAATTGAAAAAAAATGAATCTTTCAATTGGTCTGTCCAACAGGAGTCCAGTAAGGGAAGGAACTGAAGGTAATAAAGGGAAATGTAGAGGAAGATATATCAAGACAGGAAGGTTTCAGAATAATTAACACAAATTCAAAACAGCCATCGTCTTTAGACAATGATTAATTCCTGATAAATATATAGTAGTTTATATAAATAAATGAATACAAATAACTATTATAAAATATGAAACCATGTAATATGCTACCATGTGCATAGAACTAGAGGGCATCATGCTGAATGAAACTAATCAGAAAAAGAGGAACAGATAAACTAATAAATTCTCATGTGCAAGGTGTAGGATATAAAGTAACATGCTAATGTATAATAAGCAAACAGAACTTGAAAAATAATAAACACTATTGAATTTATCTTAAGAAAAGCAGTAGATATAGTTTGAATGGGTGTTAGACTCTGGGTAGATGTGGTGTGGGAACATAGTTTATATAATTTTTTATTAAAATAATTGTGAATTACAAGTCTTTCAAGGTTGAATTTTAGGCATTAAGTAACAGTGAATTAGGGCCATTCCCACCACCAGTGTTGACCTCCATCCACCAGAGTTCTCTGCATGCACCACTAGTTCCCAAGAATACCAGTATAACAGGTCCATTTTGTGTTTAGCTTGTTGTAGTTTGGGTTTCTTGATTCTGTTATTGACTTTGGAATGGGTATTTATATCTAACCTCTTTTTTATTTTCCACATCATGCTACTGAAACCACTTGAACTTGGGCAATCTACTTTTTTATTTTCTCAATTTGTAGGAAGACGTAGAAATATGACACAGATCTAAATGACATACTTCTATGGTTCTATGAAAAAAGACAGTTGTGCAGGTGTCCTATATAGAATATAAGTAAAATTAAAAAGGAAAAGAAAAAAAGAGGAGGGACTGGAGATGTGGCTTTTTTTTTTTTGCATAGGCAGAACAAACGTTGGGGAAATTAGAAATTCCATTGGCTTAAGAGATACAGGATGTCTCCCTCCATGAAGCAAATGTCAAAATACTGACTACAGACTCTGGGCATTTTGGTTGTCCAACCACAATGTCTCTTTCTGTCTGGCCCGAGATAAAGTCCTGCTCAGTTGCATTGGCAGTTGTCAAAGTCAGTCTTCTCTAGTTAGCAATCTTTTTTTGAAGAGGTGCTAGGATGAAGTTTAGAATAAAATCTTTCTTTGTGGTCTGATGACAAATTCTGCTTAGACATTGTTGTATTTGTCAGTCTTGTTTACTTAGAGATCTTGGTTCTTGTACAGATCCTCAGATGGAGCATTTTCTGATTTCATCTAATCATTGGGTGGTGAGGTAGATCAAGTTGTTGCTGTTTCATCATCATCAGGGTGTCTTATTGACCTACCATGGAGCAGGTTGGTGCCAGGAAGGCACATAAACCTTCCCCAAAGGGAGTTTGATTCCTGATGCTGAAGCCATAAATTAGGCAGGTACCAATGCTGGTACCTGAGGTTCAGGGTTGGATGGTTGATGTCCAATCTATTGAAGCCTAAATCAGGTCTTCATGACAAATGTTCAGGGTGAAAGTCAGCTCTGCACTATAAAAAAATTTATGAGTTCTACCCTGGATCCCAGACATAGAAACAGCACAGTTCTTCACAACAGCTGCAGGAAACAAATCCCATCCGGGACAGCCTTAATACTGCTGAGTTCACCAACAAGTGCCAGCTCTAATATGATATCCTGACAACGAGGAAAATGGGAACAACTTGACCTAAGAGCAGGTTATCCTACCTTACCAGCTAATGATAAGACAAAATCGGAAGACTTGTCACCCTTTGGTAGGTCCAAATGCCAAGATCGCGATTTACAGATGACTGGCTGCTAGAACCATGACCAGACTGTATATATCTTGGGACCAATAAAAAAGCCCTAGTCTAGGGTTTGAACTACGACCTGCACAATAACCATGATCCCCAGTTCCAAAGGTCTGGCAGAGACCATTGCAATGGAATGGGGCTTCTGGAAACACAAAGAAAGAGACGCTATCCTAGGTGCCATCCTAGGTTCAGTGCAAAGACCAAGACAACCAACCACAGAAGATGGATTAAAATGACACTGAGGGAACAGAACTTCTAGAACCACAAAGAAAGACTTCATCATAAGTCCCACTCCTGGACCTGTGCAGATACTGAGATCTCTAGATACAGAGGTCTGATTTTATCACCCAGGACAGAGCAGAAGTCTTCCAAACACGACGAAAGCACCACCGGGAGAGTAAATGATCCTGAACATATTCTACAGTTAATCCCATGACAATATACTCCAAGGGTGGAGAAACCCCACCCCAATATTTACTGTGCCAGGGCAGGAGGGAAAAAAAAGCAAAAAGCACAAAACATTGTTTATTTTTATATATTATATCTTTTTATCTTCATTTATTATTATTATTATTACTATTATTTACCTTTCTATTTTTGGTCGATTTCTTTGTTTTGGTGTGGTTATTGAAGTTGTTGCCACCATTTATAGTTATTTTTTTCTCTTCTTTTCTTTATGTGCTCTGCCATGTTTCTTATCTCAAGACCATGGCTTTTTTTTTGGTGGTGCTTATCGTTATTGTTGGAGTCCTCACTGGATATTTGACACTTCTTTTTGTACTGGTGGAGTGTTTCACCTTCTTTTTCTTCTTCATCTCTCAAACCAATGATGAGAGCCTCTAGAATGATCCCGCCCATTTTCGGTGTATTAGACTTTTACCCCAGTTTATTACTTTTCTCTTCTTCAAACAAAACCATGCAACTTGAACTAGCTAGTCCTACCTCCTATTTAGAGGGGAAAATAAGGGAGGCAACAAGACCAAACAGGTGCAAGACTACTAAGTAGTAGGCTAGATACAGAGGGGACCACATATTCTAGCAGCCCGGGGGTGAGGGAAGAGGATATGGGAGGTCGGATGAAAATGGAAGTGTAGGGAGGACAAATTGGTGATGGGAATCCCCCCTGATTTTATGTAAATATGTACCTAAAATATTATTGTCAACAATATATAAGCCACTATGATCAAAATCAAAATTATATTAAAAATTTATGAGTTCTAGTCCACATTAGATAAGACCTTCCTTATATATGTGAGGTTCCCCACATTTTAAAGTGTTTTTTTAAAAAAAGAAACAATGCCACATGATACTTCTGGTGCACATAGGGCTAAAAAATAACAAACTAAACAATCTCTGTGACTTGATTTTAACCTGGGCTTATAACCTAACCACAGCTGCTCTACAAGAATTTTCTACTAAGCAGACCGAAGGCAGGGATGGTAAAAGTTACCTTTACATGTAGAAATAGACACTAAGAATTATAACTATTAAGGAAATGCATCTAAAGAAACATACAAAAGCAATATAGAAATTCCCTTTAAGTCTTAGAGATAGTTGAGGGTATAGAATCCAGAGCACAGTCTCATCCTGTCCAGTGGTCTTGTGGAGTCTGAGAAATGGTTCACAGAAGTGAAGAATCAAGTAGTGTGCATTATCTGAGGGTCTCTTGGGAGCTGAATCTCCTAGCAAGCTAAAGTGTACAGTGGGGAGAGGTAGGAGAAAAAGGGTGGCCTAGAATGTGTCTGCAGAAGCAATATCTGCAGATTCTTCCCAAGGCAACAAATAGCAGGCTGAGAGGATGGCCTTTCACTTTGGGAGTCTGATGACAGCTTGTTGGGGTATTTCTATCCCTGAAGAGTTAAGAACTGAGGATGGAGAGCATTAAATAAGGGAAGATAAAGGATCAGGCTTGAGGGGTGTGAGAGGAGAGAAAAGGATTTGTAAGGTGTTAGGCAGGGGTGGGGAGTAGGGATATTATATAATAGGGACTATATACAATATATGCATGGATTATGTACAATACAGATTAGACAAGTGTAGAGGAGTCCACCACATATACACTCACACATGTATAGACAGAAAATCAAGATCTATTTGTAGGTTACACTTGAAGGAATGACCCTTATAGAATCAGAGATCTCAAGCAACAACAATAATGATGCCATCGTGTGTTGGGTGTTTTAGTATCTACGCAATTCATCAATGGTGGAGATAAACTTTGCTAGATAAATGCTTCGGGATTTAGACTATACATCGAGCATTCTTAGAACAATCATACTTTTCATGTACTATGGAATACAATAAGGATACGCAAGCAATGTGATAGTGAGCTTTATAAGAAGAGTGTACCTCATGGTGTATCATTTACCATGTCTCAAGCATCCAGATTTCTTTCCTGGAAGCAATCTCACAATGTGGACTTTGTTGTCTAATAGTAAGATAACTTGGCTTAAAAACAAACAAACAAAAACGAAAATATACTGTAAAAAGCATAGTCAATAAATGGGGCCTGTAACGAAAGTCTGAGGTGTGCAGTTGCCGATTTCAAAACTCTCTGTACATAGCATTTGATCAGGATAGTAGGCACAATCAAATGGAATTTGGATCAAGTTGAGTATGTTCCAAGGCATTACCATGTTGAGGACTGTATTTGGAGTCTAATCTAATTTTAAAACATTAAAATGCAAAACTCGGTGACCAACCTATATCTTCAAGAACCCCTGTGGATAAGAAAAATAGTTGAAGAGTTATTATTGACATAATTAAGACATCGAAACATTCCATGGTGATTTCTGTAATGTGAGTCCTTGGGTTCTGAACACATACTGCTCTTGTTTCTGTGGATAAAAGTATTAGGATATTATTATAGGTCTCTATGATGAGCAGTTGATTGAAAATCTGTTTAGTCTAAATAGCTGTATTCATTGCTGCAGACTTCTTTGAAGTATATGTTTCTCCTCTTCCACTGAGTTTATTTTCTTCTCCTTGCTAATCCATGGCACCTATGGTGATAGAAATATCTACCTAATAGGTCATTGTATTTCTTCATGTAGATATTATAAATACTACATTTAAGTGATATCATTCTGTATTTGTCCTTCTTCTGGCTTACCTCATTTAACATAATATTTCTTGAGCTGCGATATGTTGCTGTGAATTGCATGATTGTAAAATTTCTTACCCCTATGTAGTATCCCATTGTATATATGTACCACATCTTCATGATCCACTCATTTATTGATGGCATCTAAGTTAATTCCAAGTCTTAGCTGTTTTACTGAGTGCTGCAATGAATAGTGGTGTGCCTACATTCTTTTAGATGAAAGGTTTTCTTTCCTGGGGTTAGATGCCTATGAGAGGGATTGCTGAGTTATGTGGTAGCTCAATTCTGAGTTTACAGAAATCCCTCCATACTCTTTTTCATAGGGGTTGGACCACCAGCATTCCTGCCAGCAGTGAAGAAGAGTTCCTTTCTTACCACGTTCCAGCCAACAGAATTTTTCCCAATATTTTTGATATGTTCCATCCTCAATTGTGTAAGATAATATCTCATTATTGTCTTGATTTGTATTTATCTAAGGATAAGTGATGAAGAACATTTTCTCATGTTTCTGTTGGGCATCTGATGCTTTTTTTTAAAAGAAGTGTCTGTTCATTTTTTCCCCATTTTTGGATGGTTTTTTAACATTTGTGAGCATTTTGTATATCTTAGACATACTTTATCTGATGTGCTGATTGTAATTTTTTTCAATCAGTTAGCTGTTTTCTAGTTTTAGTCCATGTATTTTTTGTCATACAGAAACATTTTAGTTTGATGTAGTTCTATTTATGTAGGTTGATTCTAGAGTTCTTGCTATCAGCATCCCATCATCAAATAATTTTTGAGGTGTAAGTCTTGGAGTGTTTTGCATACAGAAACATTTTAGTTTGATGTAGTTCTATTTATGTAGGTTGATTCTAGAGTTCTTGCTATCAGTATCCCATCATCAAATAATTTTTGAGGTGTAAGTCTTGGAGTGTTTTGCCAATGTTTTCCTTTATTATGTACAGGGGTCTGATCTTAAGGACATTATTTCACTTTGAACTTACTTTTGTGTAAGGTGTGAGGTATGGATCGATCTTTAGTTTCTTACACATGGTTATCCAATTGTTGCAACTCCATTCATTGAAGAGACTGTTTTTGTTCCATGACAAATTTTTGGCTCCTTTGTCAAAGATTAATTGACCATATATTTGGGTCACTGAATATTCTATTCTGACACATTGGTCTGAAATTCTTATTTTGTTCCAATACCATGCTGTTTTGATCACTATGGTTTTATAGTAATGCTTCAGATTAGAAAAAGAGATGCCATCCAAGTTTCTTGTTTTTCAATATGAATTTGTCTATCCAAGGCCTTTCATGGTTCCATGAAAACTTTATAATTGATTGTTTTAAGTCCTATAAGAATGATGTTTGAATTTGAATAGGGATTGCATTGAATCTATATAATAGTTTAGGTAAGATGGTAATTTTAATGATTTTTATTCTTCCAACCCATGAGCATGAGATGTTCTTTCATTTCCTTAGGTCCTCTTCAATTTCTATCTAAAGTGTTTTGAAATTTTTATGATATGGTTCTCACCTCTATTGTCAGGTCGATTCCTAGGTACTAGATAGTTTGGGACAGTGTTTTAAAAGGATATACTCTTTGATCTCTTCTTCTCTGAGTTGCTATTGGTATAAAGAAATGCCACTGTCTTTTGTGTATTGACTTTGTAAACTACGACTTTGCAAATTGGTTTATTGCTTTTCTGTGGACTCTTTAAGGTTTTTCACACACACATGTCATCTGCAAATAATGATAGTTTTACTTCCTCTTTCTCTATTTGAATTATTTGATTTCCTTCTCTGGTCTTATTCTATTGCTAGGACTTCTAATACTATGCTGACTAAGAATGGAGATAGTGGGCAGCCTTGCCTAGTGCATAAACTTAGTGGAATTGCTTTCAGTTTTTTGCCTTTAAGGATAATGATGTCTGTGGGCTTATTATAGATGGCTGTTACTTTCTTGAGGAAGGTTCCTTCTACCCCTATTTTGGTGAAGATTTTTATCAAAAATGGGTATTGGATTTTCTAAATTGCTTTCTCTGCATTGATCAATATGAACATGTGATTTTATCATTATTTGTTGATATGATTGATTTGCCTATGTTGAACCATCCTTGCATCTCTGGGATTGTCCTGCCCTACAGGACTCCATTACTCGTGGGTATAGATGGTTTCCAGCCTGAAAATAGAATGGGGAGAAAGAAGGGGGACAAGCAACACAAGGCTTGTCAAGGCTCCATTTATTGATCGGTACAGGCTTCTTTTAAGGACAATTTTACAGGGGGTGGAGAGAAGGCAGGATAAACAGCCCACATTACAGAGGTCACCTTACAACTAATCTTTACATACCATCTTTACGTAAGGGGCACAGGAACATCTCAAGGTTAGTGAGGTTTCAAGGATGTCACGAGCTTCCTGGAATGTATGCCTGATAGGAAACTGATATTTTTTAGGGCTCTGGGGCTAGCCAATGCCTTAGGTTATGTACTCTTGCCACACAAGACTGGTATGTCCTGCTGAATTCCGTATTGGTCTCTGACAAGTCCCCCTTCTGTGTGTAAAAGAAAAGGTGGGTGGAGAGCCTGTCTTAGGCCACTCATTGGGCTTCCAGCATCAGCACTCAAAACAATGAAATAATTTCGTTCTGCCCAATCATTAATTATATGCGGGAGTGTGACTCTGACTCCTGGCACCAAGCTATTCCCATCCTTGGCAGCTCCACAGCCGGGAACACAAGGATGGTCTGATTAGCTTTTCAAGCTGCAGGGCATCCTGTGGAAGTGGTCCTTCAGGGCTTAAAAGCCCAACAGGAAGCGGGGTCATTAAAGTCAGTGTCCAGAGGCTCTGATACCTCCAGACATAGGTAATGGACAGCTATTGTCTTTTTGGTGGCAGAGTCAACCTGAGTTTTAACAAAACCTGTTAATTTATGAAATGCCCAAGGGCCAAAAGAAATAAGTAACAAAATTTTTATGAAAGGTCTCAGCAGAGTTGATATCCAACAAAGTGGATAGCTATGGGGAGGTGGAAAACCAATTTTGGTACAAGGACTCACTCTGTTCTCTTTGCCTCTTTCTCTTTCCTCTAGGCTTTGCTGTACTTTATTAATGCTCTCATTAGCCAATCCTAATTTATCTTTAAAAAAGCAACATTCTTCCTTAAGGGCGGTATATAATTCCCCCTTTTTCAAAAAGGCTAAGTCCAAACCGTGGTGGTTTTGCTGTACAACTTCAGCAAGAGAGCCAACAGGATGCCCTGAGGCCCTGGGTTTTTGGTAGCGATGCTTTGGCAATGCTCCAGGAAGTCGGCCTGCCAAGTAAGAAATTGAGCTCTGATGAGGACAGCATGGGTAACTTTAATCCATTCACATGGGAGTAACAGCCCCCTAGCTGAAAGGGCATCGAGAATGCACTGAGTGTCATTCTCCAAGGTTTGGGTATTCCTTGGATCAAGGGGCTCCTCAGGGGGAAAAGACAGAGTGGGGTAAAGATGTTTAGGCTGGGGGGGGGGAGCAACTACAATAGACGGCAAAGAACTTGTTTGACAGGAATAATCACATTTGGGAAGGGAGTGGAGGGAGGTCTCAGAGTTGCCCTAGAGGCGGCTCAAGAGGCAGTATGAGACAAATGGTGCGAGCAGAATTCAGCTGCAGAAAGAGATTGTTGTTTCTTGGGGTCACTCTCAGCCCCTTCAACAATATATCTAATCAAGCCCCAATAGGTAAAAATGGTATTTGTAACATCCTTCTGGCCTTCCTCCATTAGAATGATAATTCTCAGCCCACTTTTTCCATTATAAAGGATAAATTTCTGGGTCAGTTATAATAAAGTATGGGCACTTATTATGAACAAAGAGAGAAAATTTCCTTTCTCTAAATCCTAACACTTCTTTACCTGAGAGTTGCTTTCAGTTTCTTGACAAAGGCAGTCTCTTTAGACAAATGTTGACCCATTCTGATGGGATGGAAATGTAAATGTGCACAAAGTAGTCCGCGCCACCCTGCTGGGGTTTTGCACAGATTTTCCTACCTGTCCGTACCGCCCTAATGGGGTTTGACTGGCATCTTACCATCAGGTCCTCGAGGTTCGTCCGGTTCCGTCTGACTGGGGGTCCGTACTCTACGTCCACGTTGAGGTGCCACTTCTCTTGGCCTGCAGGACTCCATTACTCATGGATATAGAGGGATTCCAGCCTGAATATAAAATGAGGAGAAAGAAGGGGGACAAGCAACACAAGGCTTGTCAAGGCTCCATTTATTGATTGGTACGGGCTTCTTTTAAGGACAATTTTTACAGAGAGTGGAGAGAAGGCAGGATAAATAGCCCACATTACAGAGGTCATCTTACAGTTAATCTTTACTTACCATCTTTACATAAGGGGCACAGGAACATCTCAAGGTTAGTGAGGTTTCAAAGATGTCACGAGCTTCCTGGAATGTATGCCTGATAGGAAACTGTGATATTTCTTAGGGCTCTGGGGCTAGCCAATGTCTTAGGTTATGTACTCTTGCCACACAAGACTGGTATGTCCTGCTGAATTCCATATTGGTCTCTGACATGGGATGAAATGTACTGAGTCATGGTGTATAATATTTTAGATGTGCTGTTGAAATCTGTTTGCTAAAATTTGGTTAAGAATTTTTGCATCTGGGGGGTGAAAGAAAAAAAAAATTTTGCATCCATGTTCATTGGTGAAATTGGCCTGCGGTTTTCTTTTTTGGTGGTATCTTTGTCAGCTTTGAAAATGAGCAAGATATTCACTTCATAAAAGGAATTAGGAAGAATTTCTGTCTTTTCTATGTTATGAAAGAGTCTGAGTATCAATGGTAGTAACTCTTCTCTGAATGTTTGATAGAATTCACCTACAAATCCATTTGGTTGTTTTTGTTTTTTTGTTTTTTTTTTTGTGGTTTTTGGGTCACACCCGGCAGTGCTCAGGGGTTATTCCTGGCTCCAGGCTCAGAAATTGCTCCCGGCAGGCACGGGGGACCATATGGGGCGCCGGGATTCGAACCGATGACCTCCTGCATGAAAGGCAAATGCCTTACCTCCATGCTATCTCTCCGGCCCCTACAAATCCATTTGGTCGTGGACTTTTATTCTTGAAAGTTTCGTAATAACTGTTTGTTTCTTTAATTGTTATTGGCCTGTTTATGTTTTCTACTTCCTCCTTTTTAGGTATTAGGAGGTGATAATTTTCCAAGAATATTTTCAAATCCATTTGGTCGTGGACTTTTATTCTTGAAAGTTTCGTAATAACTGTTTGTTTCTTTAATTGTTATTGGCCTGTTTATGTTTTCTACTTCCTCCTTTTTAGGTATTAGGAGGTGATAATTTTCCAAGAATATTTTCATTTCTTCTACATTTTGTAGCTTAACTGAGTACACTTGTTCAGAATAGGATTTTATGATGTCTTTGATTTCCTGGGATTCTATTGTAATCTCTCCCCTGTCATTTCTAATTCAATTTATTTGAGTATTTTTTCTTTTTTTTCTTATGAGTTTTTCCAGAGGTTTGTCTACCTTGTTGATTCTTTCAAAAAACAAGGTTTTGGTCTCATTAATTCTTTGTATGGTTTTCTTTGTTTCTATATTGTGCATTTTAGCTCTTTTGTTGTTGTTGTTGTTGTTGTTTTTGTTTTGGGGCTACACCGGTGACACTCAGGGATTACTCCTGGCTATATGCTCACATGTTGTTCCTGGCTTGGGGGTTCATATGGAACTCAAACTAAGGTATATCCTGGGTCAGCTGCATTCAAGGCAAGAGTCCAGATGTGGCTCTAGCTCTGGTTTTCTTATTTTTTTCTTGCTGCCTTTATGGGGGTTCTTTTGCTGTTCTTTTTTCAGAAATTTAAGATGACCCTTAAGGTTGTTGATTTTGTCATTTTTTTTTCTTAACATAGGCCTGTATTGTTATGAAATTTTCTCTAATTACTACTCTTATTGTGTCCCATAGATTTTGGCAATTTGTTTCTTCATTTTCACTCATTTCAAGGAATCTATATCTTTCTTGATTTCTTCTTAGATTCATTTGTGGTTGAGCAACATGTTATTTAGTCTAGAGGTCTTAGAATTTTGCAAACATCTTTTTTTTTAAATTTTTTTTATTTTTAATTATGAGAACAAAGATTCAAAGAAAGAGAACAAGGTAAAGTTACAGTGGAAGGACAATCACTCATAACATAATTTTCAGAAGTCCCCTTGCTGATATCTTAACTTTGAACTTTCAGCCAAAGAACATTAAGATAAATAAAACAGAATCCATGTACAATTACTTTGTCCCTCAAGTCCTCAGATTGTAACACATTATATTTCTTAACAGCACACAAGGCAATCTAAAGCCATAAAACTTACATAACTCCTTAAACATTAGAGGCATAGTATTTTTTACATTTCCATGTACAAGCATATTAGCTTAAGTTAACCTCAAATTTTAAGTGGGTTTTTTTTAAGGATTAGAGTCAAAGGAGCACAGTAAAAACGGTGTTAGAGTGGCAATTGTTGTTTGCATAGGCCCACCAAAATATGAGGGGCATGGAAAGGAATAACCTAGGCCTAAGACCGGACCCCTGAAATTTCCTGGCATAAGACCAATTCTAGGATCCAGGCAAGCTAGATCGTCCAATCCAAGACATTGTCTGTGTTGCCAACACATTTTTATTTTTCACACAGTCTCTGTTGTTGGTATCATGTTTCTGTATTAAATATCCTGGAATCTGCATATTCTACATTGAAGTCAGGATGTGGAGCATCCTCTTGTTTCACCTCATCATTAAAGGGCAATGCAGAGATCCCTGTCCTGTAAGCAGGTCGTTGTTGTTAAGTCTTCTCAGTGTTAAGGGTAGTCTCTTTTGAGCACATCGATGTCTGAGCAGTGGTAGGGTCTTCCGTGGTAGAGAATTGCTTCCAGGGGATGTTATAGACAAACCTGGATGCGCAAATATCTTTTTACAATCAATCTTGCCTTCTGTGGCATTGTGGTCTTATAGGGTGCTCGGTATAATTCTTATATTTGTGGCTTTATGTATGTTATTTTTGTGTCCTAAAATGTGGTCTATCCTAGGGAAGGTTCCATGCACACAGAGAAGAATATATATTCAGGTTTTGGAAAATAGAAGGCCCTGTATATATTCATTAGTCTGAGTTCTGCTTTCTCATTTAGGGCTCTTATGAATTTGCTAATATTCAGCTAGTAGATCTTTCTAGTAGCAATAATGGCATGTTGAAATATCCCACTATTATCTCATTTACTTCCCTATGTTTATATAGGTTTGTGAGCAAATGCTTTACATATTTTGCTGGCTCTACATTTGGTGCGTAATGTTGACCAACATTAGTACTTCTTAATCTAATGTTTTTCTAATCAATAAGCAGCGTCCATCTTTTGTCTCTGAGTAATTTGTTGTGGTAGAATGTAATATGTCCCAATGTTTTTTTTTTGTTTTCCACTGGCTTAAATAATTGATTTTCATCCTTTTATTCTAAGCTTGTGTCGATCCTGAACTTGTAAGTGTGTTTCAAGCAGGCAAAAGATATCCAAACTATAGTTTAATAAAAAATATGAATATATTTATAGGCACACAGTACATATCTTCTCTTGAAGTAATAAAATTAAGGGAACAAATACAATGTTTAAAATGAAGAACAAGAAAAGTTAAATCAGCAATCTTCCCAGTAGTTAAATGGGAATTATGCATATGCCATAGTTTAAGAACTCCTGCCTGAGATCGAAGGGATGAGTTCAAAGACAGAGAGAAGGAGGGGAGTCTGAGAGTGCAGTGCACATCCATTACAGGCAGGACAGATACCAGTGGCAAAAACACCTGGAAGTTTGGATAAATGTCCTCAGTGTGCCACATGTGGACTGTGGATCTAGAAAGAGAAATCTATATCTAGAACTTTTTCCAAGCAAATTTTTTTTTTTAAGGCAGATCTCAAAGTCCTGTTTTTTATTTTTATTTTTTTTTTTTTTGGTTTTTGGGCCACACCCTGTGACGCTCAGGGGTTACTCCTGGCTATGCGCTCAGAAGTTGCTCCTGGCTTCTTGGGGGACCATATGGGACGCCGGGGGATCGAACCGGGGTCCGTCCTAGGCTAGCGCAGGTAAGGCAGGCACCTTACCTCCAGCGCCACCGCCCGGCCCCCCTGTTTTTTATTCTGGAATCCCAGTCCCCAGGATTATCTTTGTTTCACACTTTATTGGATATTCTTGATGTATTCTTTTTTTATTTTTTGTAATGGTTTTTATTTTTTTTTCAAACAGAAAAAGCCATTTAATCACACATATACATTCATAGGACTTTAAACAAAATGTAATATAAAATATAAAAAAAAACCAAAACCCCACAACAAAAAAAAATTACATTTACTTGTAAACTGCTTAACAGCTGGTGGGTTGGCTGACAGGGCTGCCCAAGAAAAGCAAAAGCAGATATAATGAGGTACATTTTCAATGAATAACCACCACAGATCATGTGAACTGCTCTAGCAGCCCAGTCACCTGTTCCCCAATCTCGCCTCCTTAGAGACAAACCAGGGCAGTCCTCCCATGAATTGAGGGCTCCAGCTATATCGATAAGCACCTCAAAGAACAGACAAAACAAACAAACCAAAAAAAAACTAAAACAAACAAACAAAAATCACGCCATGGTCTTGAATCTTGAATTAAGAAACATGGTATAGCACATAACGACAAAGAAGAAAGGGAGAAAGAAAAAAAAAATATAATTGGGGACAACACTTTCAATAATCGCACCCGAACAAAAAATCTACCAAAATAGATAAATAAATCAATAATAATAATAATAACATTAGTAAATAAAGGTAATATATATTTATATAAAAAATAACCAAGATTTTGTGCTTTTTGTATTTGTTTTTTCCCTCCTGCCCTGGCACAGTAAATGGGGTCATTCGAAAAGGAATTCATTGGCCTAAGAGATATGGGGTTTCTCTGTCCTTGGAGCATACTGTCATGGGATCAAGTCTAGACTTTACTCATGATCAGGATCCTTTACTTTCCCGATGGTGTTTTTTGTTTTTTGTTTTTTTCTTGGTGTGTGGAAGACTTCTGCTCTATGTTTAGAGGTCTCAGTATCTGCACAGATCCTGAGGTGGGACTTATGATGAAGTCAGTCTTTGTGGTTCTAGAGATTCTGTTACCCCAGTATCATTTTAATCCATCTTCTGTGGTTGGTGATCTTGGTCTTTGCACTGAACCTAGGGTGGCACCTAGGATAGCGTCATTCTTTGTGCTTCCAAAAGCCCCATTCCGTTACAATTATCTCTGCCGGACCTTTTGGGATAGGGGATCATGATTATTGTGCAGGTCATAGTTCAAGCCCTAAATTCAATAATTTTTATTGAATAAGGTGAAAGGACCTCTGATTGGATGGAGACATTGTGGTGACTTGGTTTTAAGCAGAAGAGTACAAGAAGCCATAGCACACTGCTATGGCTAACTCCCAAAGACACACTGGGAGTGTGTCTATACATGGGATTGAGCAACTTTCTTGTTCATCACCAATAAACTTTCACTCAGTTCCTAGAAGCACTCATGGCCTGCTGATATCCACATGCCTATCTGGGTTCTGCTTTGGCAAAGAGCACTGCAGGTAATATGTACTAATTGGAGATGAAAAGTATGGGCATAAGTTGAAGGAATTGCTCATTATTACCATACCAAGAAAGTATTATGTAGAGGGCATTTGCACAGTTTCTAGAAGTAGGGATATCCATTTGCTCTGTTGGAAGCATAACTTTGTAATCAAATGAATAATTACCCAACCTTGAAGAACTTGTAGGCTGGAAGTCCTTTTGCCTTGAAGAATTATTTTAGCTATTTTGAGATTGGTTTTCTTGATTGGTATGAATGCAAAATTGGGTGATTTTGTTATTATATGATACTTAAAATATTTACTTTAGAATCTTAAAGCAGATAATTTGCATGCAGGAAAACACACATTCAGATTTGATCCCAGGTCATGAAGAATGGGGAGTACTTGCCTCTGAGCACTTCCAAGTGTGGTTGCAAAACAAATAGCTGCCAACACTCTTTTAGTTAAATATGTTTTATAAGAGTAGGAAGGTGAAGTCATTTCTTTTTACTCATGTTTGTATATTTGGAAAAATATTTCAAATATATATAATTTATGAACATAAAATTTATATTAGATATATTACTTGTGTTTATTTTTACTCACATTGATAAATAATCTTTTGTATTATTAAAATAAATCAATTTAATAATTAAATTTTAATAATTAGTACTGTTAGGAAGTATGCCAAAATGTATGAGAATTATAGATTAGTTGTTCTTATTCCCACCTAACCTTAAATAGAGAATGGGCCTGCTTTTATTCTCAAGAGAGATGCGCAAACTACTCCAAATATTACAGCAACTCATAGATGGGGCAATTGTAATATGCTGATTAACTTTGAAAATTTGGACAGGAAGTTTAGAGAGACTCAGAGGTTAAGATTCTGCAAAAGAAGGTTGTGCTGAAATGAAAAATTCAAGTCAAAAAAGTAGAATTTAGAGCCTCTGCAACCTTGGAAACATCAAGGTCCAGAAAAAAGGGTATCTGGAGATTCTTTAGCTAATTTAAAGTTTAGTATAACTTCTGTTTGTGATAACCATAGATATTTGTATTCATACAGCAAACGTTTTTGCTCTCCTTGGTCCTGGGTCAATTTACGTTTTTCTTGTCACAAGGTACATTTTATTAAAAGTGCACTGCCAAATAGTTCTAAAGAACGAGGTCATGGGGCCATCAGAGTTGCAGGAGACAATGATGGATGTGTGGGTCCTGCAATTCTGGGTATAAAATCCAGAGGCCCTCAATATTCCAAAGATTTTATTCCCTTTGAATTATTTCCCTTGGACTCGTGGACTTCCTTGAAACCTTCAACCCTATGAATAATTGTGGATACACAAAGAGACAAGGAGAGAAGTGAGAAAAAAGAATGCTAGGGAGGGTGTTAAATTATTTTCTTTTTAAGATTTCACACACACAAACACACACACAAAATATATATAACTTAACTCTAAGACTTTATGTGACTTTACATGCATTTATCTCCCCTATTTTTCTATAATCACTAGTAGGAAAATTATATTCTCCCTGAAATTTCAAAGGTCTCAGTTCATGGATACAGGCAATCTATAAAACTTATTGAAGTTTGGAACATTTCACAGTGTTAGAATTTTTTTAAATGAAAAACCTAAGATACTTCTCATTAAAGAGCCTTAGCATTAAAAAAATTCCTAGTACTATCATCTCTTCCAAATATTAAAAAAATGTAGAACCATTTGAAAAGAGCCAATTAAGAACTAGATAATGGCTTACTACTTGATACATATCAAATTTGTAGCTTCATATTATTCAATTTCTAAAACAGTTTTATCTTACAGAAAATTAAGTAGATATTTCATATTTTCAAATGATATCTTACAAACTTCTGAAAGTGAGCTTTCTTTTTAAAGCTTGACTAATATCCGTGTTTATTATTAATCTACTGATGCCATTTTCTTTCTTAATAGCCATTGATATAAAAAAAAGGTTATATCTCATTTGCTGGCACCAACACTTGAGTTTCGATGAAAGAAAAAGCATTTCACATGTATTTTTTAGAAGGATTTTGTTTAAAATGCAGGCTGTTCTACTTTAAATTTTAAAGCTCCAGGCATTTTAATCCATTTGCTTCATTAACTGCATTAACTCTAAAATACCTTTCAATTTAAAACAGGAGATAATTGTGATACCTTGATTCAAATGAGATGTTATTGCAATAATTAGTCCAAAATGAGATGAAGAAACTTTAAACCTGCTGCTGTTTCAGCTAGTTAATAAAGAATAACATTTCCATTGGTCACACTGAATTCTTTCTTTTCCAGTTGAGATAAAGTACCACATACTAATCATATTCTAATGTGATGAGTATTACAAGACATAACATATGAATCAAGTCCAATAACACTATTTTAAATCAATTTAAATTTGAAAAAAATATAATCATTATTTGAACTCATTCCAAATACTTGATTTCTAAAATATTTTACATAATACATTTTTGCATGGTAATAAGAGAGCTTTTATATTTTTATTTTTTAATAAAATATTTAAGCACCACGAGCTTTGTTAATGCTTGCAATGTTTAAAATGTGTTCCACTTTTCAGCTAGAGGTTTGGAAATGGTTTACATGATATAATGTATGGAAGCAAGTGATGAGAGGATAAAACAAAGCTGGTAAGAAAAAACAGTGGAAAAGGCAATTTTCTTGGCAAGGGTCCAATTTTACTACACATTTTGTCCCCTGCACACACAAAATTTATTTTATAGTTTAGAGTCAGGAGTAAGACTACTGCTGTGTATAGCATCAAACCAAAAGCATAGACAAATTGGAGGATAAAGCAGGCAACTATTTTTACAAATAATAAAAATGTGTGTGTGTGTTTCAGAATGGAGGGTAGAAATTAGAATGCAAACGAGAGAGGAAATACTGATTCCATCAAAGACAAAATATCTATAATATTAAACTAGAATATGTTCCAAACTACATGTAAAAAGAAATTCTTTATTTATAGAAATGACATTAAATATATATTTATAAATATAGATATACTAATATGTATATGATTTTCTTGAAATTTTTTCAAATAGATGGATATTCCTTTTATGAAGAAACATAAAAGTTATTATGCTTTTTGGATTCTAAGAAGCTAAGCTACAAACCACTAAGTTATTCATAACCTCCTCATTTTTGTCCTTAGTCATGCAATAGCCTTATGGAATTGATGTTATTTTCTCTATTTTATAAGAAAATTCCCCCTTTCTTACAACAATCAAAGCAACAGCAAAGACAAACTAGAAACACTGGCAATTGAGTAACTTATCTGATTATTACTTGAGTTATTTCAGATTTATTTAAATCTATTTATTTCCAGGTATCTCTCCAGCTCTTTCTTCCCAAGACACTGTTGAGGGCTGCTGGAAGTTAGAAACTAGAAAAATAGAATAAAGTAGTTGATACTTTTTAAAAACATGTTCTGAATATCACGTTTAATTTAGGCTCATATTAGAAGATTCTTTACCTGGAAAACCCATTTCCCATCTGATTTTCATTAAATGCTATAAATACAACTTTGCTTCAAAGCTGCAACCATGATTGAGTTTTCCTTGCCCTCACCATGCATGCACCATACAGGACTCATATAGGTCTTTATTCTGGTCAAGTCTTTATTGCTCTCCTTGTTTGATTACTAACTGTTGTATAAATTTGACATTTTTTGAAGCCTTGTGCTATGTGACATGGCTATGTGGGTTTTATCTGTGCCTCTTTTCAAGGCATTTTGGGGGTTCCTAAATCCAGGATGTTTATAATATTTATATTAAAAGCAGTAGCCTTCTCTTTAGCCTTAAAACTTAGGGAATTAACTGAAAGCATTCATAGTGTCTCACCTTCACAGGAAGGTACATTCTACTGACTTTTCCTGAACATCATTTTCTTTTGCAAAAGCCACTTCTAATAAAAAATTCCCTACTCCTATGATTTCTCAGTATTTTTGAATGTGAATATCATTTTTCCTGATTATTTCTGTACTTTGAAGTTCACTTTATGGTCTTTATGAAAACCATCATCCTGCAGATGTACATTTATAATTTTGACTCTTGCTGTGGGCTAGCCTTCTACAATGCTTTCTGTAATTTAAAAAACAAAACAACCCTTTTATTTAATTGAATTGTATGTGTGTTTGTGTTTTTATATAAGGATGACCTGAAAAATAATTAAAGTTTTTATTTTGTTATATTAAGGTTACCATTGATTTAACATTTCCTGAAGTAAATAACCTTCTGTTAGGGCAAGCTAATTATGTTTCTTTTTAATCATGGAAACTACTATAATATTGGCCACAAAAAGTATCTCTGTGTGTGTAAACTCCTTGTTTTCCTACCCAGGCCTGATCTCTCTCTGCCAGTATTTTTATCTTCAGAAAATAAGGGCAATTGATATTATATATCAATTTAGATCCTGGATCCACCTTGATATCTTATTTCTTTTAGTCTGTCAAAAGTGTCACTTGCTTGTACTTCTCTCTTTTAAACATATTATAGTTTCTTGGACTTGGACTCCTTTCCTGTATAGAACACTAGTAAAGCTCTCTTTTATCAACTATCTTTTATTGCAGTTGTTGAGAGGAGCATATAAAGTTTTTATATGTTATCTTATGTGGTTAGTTCATAGGAAATAAATAGGATTGATTAAGGTCCCAAATAATGAGGCTTCATGGAAAGCCTATATTTTTAAGACTAAATTCACAATAAAGTTGACACTACAGTGTTTTTATTATTCTTCAAAAATGTCCTCTGACTTTCTGTATTGCTGTTTATACCTCCTTCTATGTCACTCCTTCGGGTGTCTCTCAGAGTCTCTCTCTCATAATATAAGGATTTATGCAACCCAGTAAAGCTAATGATAATTTGCCACATTAAAAGCAAAGTACTGGAGGGCCAGCTGTAACCCACTTCAGAGAGTGAGCATTGGTTCATATTATTTCTCTTTCTCATTTTTTACTTTTTTATTGATCCAATTTTGGCAGTGCAGATGGCTTAATTCTGCCTCTCCACTCAAGGATCACTTCTGGCTAAGCTCACAGGACTATATACAGTGCCAGGGAATTGGATCATTCATGTGCACGACAAGTTCCTAAATGCGATACTATCCCTCCATTATTTTTTCTTTTTATTTTCTCTAACCTTTCTTAGTAATTTACTCTCATGACTTTAAACGCTGTCCAACTTAGATTTTAGCATTACTCATAATATAAAATTTTGTGAACTGTGCAAATTAATACTTTATCTAAGGAGGTAGATCTATAAAGAGTTATTTTTTAGAAAAATCAAAATATCTACATAATAGGAGGATATTGCTAATGTAACTGTTTTTAAGTAGTATTTAAGTATTTTAAATCTTTTTATGTTCATGGTTTGAAATATTATGTGAAGGAAATAAAAGATAACTTTGGGGTAAATATTCTTTATTTTTTAACTTATGGTCCAATGCAATGATACTCAGGGGTTACTCCTGGATAAGTCCTAAGAAATTGCTCCTGGCTTTGGGGACCATATGGAATGCAGGGGTCCAGAACGAGGTCCATCCTGGGTCAGCTGCATGTAAGGCAAAAATGTGCTACTGCTGAGCTTTTGCTCCATCCCCCAGGGTAAATATTCTTAAAGAGTAAGAATTATACCTAAGATTAAAACTCTTTATCAGGAGAAATAAATTGTAATTAAAACACTGCTCATAGGGTTTGTGCCGGAGGTCAGAAGGGTGCAGAAGCCATCTTGGGCCATAGGATTTCCAGCTGCCTGAGACTGGATTTCATCAGCGTTCCTGCCAGTGATACTGCCTGTTTCAGAGTGAGAGACAGAATTGAGGAACTCTGCTGGAACTCAGATGCCAGCAACCCTATCTGCCTGTCTTCTGTGCTGTGCTCCATTTTTGGCCTGATTTCATCCTGTGTGTGGCTCATCTGCCTCATCGGCTCAACTTCCATGGAACCTTGACTGGAGGTGAGTTTACAAGCCCAGAAAGGGGAAGCTGCTGAACTCTGCTGGAACTCAGATGCCAGCACCCCTATCTGTCTTCTGTGCTGTGCTTCATTTTTGGTCTGACTTCATTCTGTTTGTGGCTCATCTGCAGACAGCTCACCTTCCCTGGAGCCTTCCTTGGAGGTGAGTTTACACACCCAGAAAGGGGAAGCCACTGAACTCTCCTGGAACTCAGATGCTAGCACCCCTATCTGCCTGTCTTCTGTGCTGTGCTCCATTTTTCGGCCTCATTTCATCCTGTGTATGGCTCATCTGCAGACGGCTCGCCTTCCCTGGAGCCCTTCCTGGAGGTGAGTTTACAAGCCAAGAAAGGGTGGAGCCAGAGGAGCATGGCCGTTCTACTTCGCTTCTCGGCCATGCACATCATTTACCCAATGAATACAACCACAACACATAGAAAGACCCACAATACAAGTGTGACAATGGGGAAACAATGCAGCCAGCGCCAGACATAGAGAATGATGATGGCAACTCTGATGGCTTGAACATGACCAATCAACTAGTCAGTCTCTCAGATAAGGAGTTTAGAGTCGCAATATGGAAGATGTTCAAAGACATCAAAGAAAGTATAGAAGAGAACACTAATAAGAATCAAGAGAATATGAAGATAGAAATCAGAAAACTCCAAACTAAAATTTCAGGTCAAATAACAGGTCTGAAAAACTCAGTAGATGAATTGAAAAAAAACATGGTTGAGCTTTCCCACAGGTTAACAGCAGCAAAGTATAGAATTACTACACTGGAAGATAAGATGAAACTACATATAGCAGAAGAAATTGGAATAAAAGCCTTAAAGTAAATGATCAAACAATGGAAAAATTACTCAAAGAATGGGAACAGATAAAAATAGAAGTCTATGATAAGCTCAGCAGAAACAACTTAAGAAACATTGGAATCCCAGATACCCACAAAGAAAATCTCCAGGAAGAATCAATGGTCAAGAACATCATTAAAGGGCCCGGAGAGATAGCACAGCGACATTTGCCTTGCAAGCAGCCGATCCAGGACCAAAAGGTGGTTGTTTCAAATCCTGGTGTCCCATATGGTCCCCCATGCCTGCCAGGAGCTATTTCTGAGCAGACAGCCAGGAGTAACCCCTGAGCAACGCCGGTGTGGCCCAAAAACAAAACAGAACAAAAAAAGAACATCAGTAAAGAGAAACTACCAGAGCTAATAAATACATGCAATCAAATCCTGCATGCCCGAAGAGTACCAACTAAAAGAGACCCCAGAAAAAACACCCCAAGACACATCCTAGTCACAATGACGAAGCCCACAGATAGAGACAGAATTCTGAAAGCAGCAAGATCAAAATGAGAAATTACATTCAAGGGAACATCCTTGAGATTTACTGTAGACCTGTCACTGGAACCACTCAAGGCCAGAAGGCAATGGTGGGACATAGTGACAAAACTCAATGAAATAAATGCTTTGCCTAGAATACTGCACCCAGCAAAACTCACTTTCAGGTTTGAAGGAACAATACATGGTTTCACAGACAAATAACAGCTCAGAAACTTTACAGACTCAAAACCATTCTTAAAAGAAAAACTGAACTGCATACTTTAAGACAAGACTGACCAACAGACACACCAAACTTCAATATAAAGATGGCACGACCTCCCAGGACAATTCTTTCTCTCAATGTCAATGGACTAAATGCACCAGTTAAGAGACACAGAGTGGCTAAATGGATCAAAAAATTCAATCCAACCTTCTGCCTACAAGAAAAGCACCTGAATAGTCAGAACAAACATAGACTCAAATAAAAGTCTGTAAGAAAATCATCCAAGCAAACAACACCCATAAAAAAGCTGGAGTGGCCATACTAATATCAGATGATACAAACATTACACTTAGGAAAGTTGTAAGGGACAAAGATGGACATTTTGTATTAATCAAGAGATACGTATAGCAGAAAGAAATCACTCTCCTAAACATATATGCACTGAATGAGTGGCCAGCAAAATATTTAATAAAATTGTTGACAAATCTAAAAAATACTATCAGTAACAACACAATTATTGTGAGAGACCTCACCATAGCATTGTCAACACTTGACAGGTCAAAGAATATACAGACCTGAAAAGAGAAATGGAAGAAATAGGCCTAGTAGATATATACAGGACACTCCACCCCCAGAAGCCTGGATACACATTCTTCTCTAATGTACTTGGGACATTCTCCAGGATAGACTACATGCTAGCACATAAAACATACCTCCATAATAACAAGAGGATAAGAATTTTGCAGGCTACTTTTGCTAAACCAAGGCCCTGAAATTATCTGTGAACTACAAAGGGACATAGAAGAAAAACTTTAATACCTGGAAGTTAAACAGCCTAATACTGAATAACCAGTGGGTCCTAGATGAAATCAAAGAGGAAATCAAAACCTTCCTAGAAAAAAAATGACAATGGAGACACAAAATATCAGAATCTATAGGACACAGGAAAAGCAGTACTAAAAGGAAAATTTATAGCTTTGCAATCACACATCAGGAAAGTAGAAGGGGCATACCTGAATACCTTAGTGACACAGCTCATCAAATTAGAAAATACTCAACAAAAGCACCAAAAAATAGGGAGACAGAAGGAAATAACAAAGCTGAGAGCAGAAATCAATGAAGTGGAAATCCGAAAAACAATCTAAAAGATCAACGAAAGCAGAAGTTGGTTCTTTGAAAAAATAAACAAGATTCATAGACCACTGGCAAAACTAACAAAGAAAGAGAAAGAGAAACTTGATAACTTGTAATAGGAATGAAAAAGGAGAGATCACTACTGGTATGGTAGAGATCCAAAGGGTAATCAGAAACTACTTTGAGAAACTCTATGCCACTAAAAATGAAAACCTGAAAGAAATGGATAAATTTCTGGACTCTTATAATCTTCCACAGTTGAATGAAGAGTATGTAGCATATCTAAACACAAATATCACTATTGAGGAAATTAAGACAGTAATCAAATGCCTGCCCCAAAACAAAAGCCCAGGCCCAGATGGATATACTAATGAATTCTTTCAAACCTTTCAAGAGGAACTTTTACCAATCCTGGCAAGACTCTTTCATGAAATTGAAAAAACAGGCACACTTACAAATAGCTTTTATGAAGCCAACATCACCTTGATACCTAAACCAGACACAGATGCTACCAAAAAAAATTATAGACCAACATTGCTGATGAATATAGATGCAAAGATCCTCAACAAAATCCTGGCAAATAGGATTCAATGCCTCATTAAGAAAATCATCCACAAAAATCAAGTAGGTTTCATCCCAGGAATGCAAGACTCTTTTAACATCTGTAAATCTATCAACATAATACACAACATCAACAACAAACAATAAAAACCACATGATTGTATCAATAGATGCAGAGAAAGCATTTCATATGGTCGAAAACCCATTCTTGATCAAAACTCTCAGCAAGATGGGAATGGAAAGAGCCTTTCTCAATATAGTTAAGGCCATCTACCATAAGCCAGAGGCAAATATTGTCCTCAATGGAGAAAAACTGAAAGCCTTTCCTCTAAGTTCTGGCACAAGACAAGGCTGTCCTCTCTCACCACTCCTATTCAACTTAGCACTGGAAGTACTTGCTATAGCTACTAGGCAAGAAAAAGATATCAAGGGAATCCAGATAGGAAAGGATGAATTCAAGCTCTCGCTCTTTGCAGATGACATGATACTCTACCCAGAAAACCCTAAAGTCTCTATGAAAAAGCTTCTAGAAACAATAGACTCATATAGCAAGGTGGCAGGCTACAAAATTAACACACAAATAATCAATGGCCTTTCTATACACCAGTAGTAATAAGGAAGAAATGGACATTAAGAAAACAACCCCATTCACAATAGTGCTACAGAAACTCAAATATCTTGGAATCAACTTGACTAAAAATGTGAAGGACATATACAAAGAAAACTATAAAACTCTGCTCCAAGAAATAAGAGAAAACACGTGAAATTGGAAGCACATACCCTTCTCATGGATTGGCAGGATTAACATAATTAAAATGGCACTACTCCCCAAAGCATTGTACAGATTCAATGCGATCCCTCTAAAAATACCCATGATAGTCTTCAAAGAAGTAGATTAGGCAGTTTTGAAATTCATTTGCAACAAGAAACATCCTAGAATAGCTAATGCAATCATTGGGAACAACACATACGTAAAACACTCCAGGACATTGAGACTGAAGGCATCTTCAAGGAGGAGACTGCACTCTCCAAGCAAGTGAAAGCAGAAATCAACAGATGGGAATATATTAAACTGAGAAGCTTCTGCACCTCAAAAGAAATAGTGCCCAGGATACACAAGCCCCCCACTGAGTGGGAGAAACTATTCACCAAATACCCATCAGATAAGGGGCTAAATCTCCAAAATATACAAGGCACTGATAGAAATTTACAAGAAAAAAATCTAATCTCATCAAAAATTGGGAGAAGAAATGGACAAACAGTTTGACAAAGAAGAAATACAAATGGCCAAAAGACACATGAAAAAATGCCCCACATCACAAATCATCAGGGAGATGCAAATCAAAACAACTATGAGGTACCACCTCACACCCCAGAGATTGGCACACAACTCAAAGAATGAGAACAAGCAGTGTTTGCGGGGATGTGAAGAGAAAGGATTCCCACTGCTGGTGGGAATGCCATTTGTTCAACCTTTATGGAAAGCAATATGGACATTCCTCCAAAAACTGGAAATCGAGCTCTCATATGACCCAGCTATACCACTCCTAGGAATGTACCCTAGGAACTCAACAATACAATACAAAAATCCCTTCCTTACACCCATATTCATTGCAGCACTATTTACCATAGCAAGACTCTGGAAACAGTCAAGATACCCTTCATCAGATGAATGGCTAAAGAAACTGTGGTACATATACAAAATGGAATATTATGCAGCTGTCAGGAGAAATGAATTCATGAAATTTTCCTATACATGGATGTACATGGACTCTATTATGCTGAGTGAAATAAGTCAGAGAGAAAGAAAGACACAGAATGGTCTCACTCATCTATGGGTTTTAAGAAAAATGAAAGACATTCTTGCAATAATAACTTTCAGACACAAAAGAGAAAAGAGCTGGAAGTTACAAGTTACCTCATAAAGCTCACCATAAGCAGGGATGAGTTTATTTAGAGAAATAACTACGTTTTGAACTATCCTAATAATGAGAATGTACAAGGAAATTAGAAAGCCAGTCTAGAGTGTAGGCAGAGGTTGGGTGGGAAGAGGGAGATTTGGGACTTTGGTGACGTGAATGTTCAACTGGTGATGGGTGGTTTTCTTTACTGAAACCCAAACACAATCAGGTATGTAATAAAGTTGTTTAAATAAAAAAATTTAAAAGATACTGTTCATAATTGCTTCTGTTGACACCTGAAGAGAGAAAACTGAAGCCATGGGATAAAAATCATTTAAAAAAATTTTAGAATCCTCCCATGACATTTAGGCTTTTAATTTATCTCAATTGATAAACTACTACCAAATTTAGTTTCCATTCAAATTAACACAGCATATAGTGTTATTTTCCCAAGAAGAGCCCTCAAAAGAATCAGAAAATTAGAACTCATTTTGCATGGTCACAATTTAATGTCAAATCACCTATATTTTGGATATCAGAAATACATAATTTTTAAACCTTGTAAAATATGAATATATTCAAACTAACAGTATCCTTCTTTAACAACATGTTATGAATTGATTGATAAGTTTATCTGTTAGAAAACAGGAATTAATAAGATTCTGTAAACTAATTATGACAAATATTTAATCTTAAATATTGATTTTTTATAAATACTTTAAAATGGTCTGTCAATGGAAATTTATTGTAAATATAAATATACACAAAATAGGTAAAGAAAAAATTTGAAATTATTTGAAAATAGTGAATTTTATTCTTAAAGTAAATCTTTGTTTTATTTTAAAATAAAATGTTTTTGATCATTAAAAAAGAATGATCAAAGCTAAAATTATTATTTACATAGTTTGAAATGTCCAAAGTGCATTGACATTTTATAAAAAAGAAGTTGAACAGTAGCTTGATTTATATGTTTAACATCATTAACTTGGATCAGTGGCTGCAATTTTGGTGACTCTTAATGAGAAGGTGAAGGACATAGATATATTAGTAATTTTAGTCTTAATCCATACCACTGGCATCCTAAATGCTACTATTTCAAATTAACTTTAAACTAATAATTTGTTTGCATTTTAATACCCCAGGACCCAACACAAAATATAAATGTATTTTTCTGTAGCATATTTTATTCTTACCATGTCAAAATAACTAAAATACATAAATAATAATAAATAATTACTAAATAATAATTTTGAAAATCAAGAGGAGAAATAATGTAGAAGTAATAATAAAAGACTTAAAAACACAAAAATATCAAGTCTTGTGAAAAAGGACAGATATAGAGATAAAGATGTTAAATATAAGAGGAAGTGTATGGACAAAATGAGTTATTGAAGAGAGAAGGAAATATAAAAATAATTTAGGAGTAAGAATTTCTTTAATTTTTGACTTTGAATGAATAGGACAGTTGAATGTATATTTATTTCCTGACTTTAATAATATGTATTTTCAACTTCTAAAAGTTATTTGACATACTCATTGTGTAAGAGTATAGAACATCCCCCCCTTATGGAAGTATCTCGACACATTAAATTTTTAGAGTTCCAATTTATTTGAACAATGATATATTTATATAAGCACTGTAGTAGAAAAATATTTATATTTGGGTCTCAGTCACTTAAACCACTCTTGACCAATGTAACTTTCACACCACCAATGTTCCCCATTTACCTCCTCCAAAATACCCTGCCAGTCTTCAAAACAGTGATTCTATTTCTCTATCTCACTGTCATTGCTATGGTAGTTGTTGCTGCAGTTAGTGGTCTAGCTGCACTCACCACTTTTTGTGATAGCTTCATATCATGGGATGGTTTTTCTGGGCAACATCTCTGTTTTTTCTGGGTATTATTATCATACTGCCTTTTATTTTTCTAAAATCCCACAGATGATTGAGAATAGTCTGTTTCTCTCTTTCTCTCTTTGACTCATTTCACTTGCCATAATAGTCACCATTCCACCCATGTATAGGAAAATTTCATGACATCATTTCCTAACAGCTGCACAGTATACCATTGTGTAGATATACCAAAGTTTCTTTAGCCACTCCTCTGTTGTTTGACATCTGGGTTGTTTTCAAATTTTGGCTATTTTAAATAGTTGTGTAATAAACATGAGTGCACAGGACATTTTTGGATTGTGTGATCTTATTCTTTTGTGGTCCTAGGTTATAACCCTAGGAGTGGTATTACTGGATCAAATGAGACCTCAAATTACAGTTTTTTAACAGTAAACATATTGTTTTCCAGAGAGGTTGGGCTAAATAGATAACTAAAACAACCAAAGGAAAAAAATGGGTGGCATCATTTTCCCCAACTTTAAATTGTACTACAAAGCAATAGTCATTAAAAATGCATTGTATTTGAACAGAGACAGATCCTCTGATAAATGGAATAGACTTGCATGTTCAGAGAATGACCCCTACAGAGTCAATTAATCAAGAAATCTAAAAATATGGAGCATGGAAATCCTCTTGAGCAAATGGTGTTGGGAGAATTGGACAGCCACATGCCAAAAAGTGAACACAGACTTCTCTCTAACACAAAGCACAAAGGTTTAATCAAAATGGATTAAGACCTTGATATCAGATCATATGAGCTAAAACTGTAAGCAAATATAAATATAAATATAAACCTAAAACTATAAAAATATAGGAAAAACACTCCATTATATTAAGATTAAAGGCATATTCAAGGAAGAAACACCAGTGTCTAAACAAGTGGAAGCAGAGATAAACAAATGGGGCTACATTAAACTGAGAAGCTTCTGCACTTCATAGGAAAAAGTGCTTAGGATACAAAGGTCACCCACAAAACTATTTATGAATGGGTACTGGGTGCAGTACTCATAAGATAAGGGGCTAGTATCTAAGATATACATAGTTACAATTTATTATATCTTAAATATTAAACCATTAGGGTCTGGAGTGATAATACAATGGGTAAGAATTTTGCCTTGAATGCATCTTCCCTAGGTATGATCCATGGCATATGAGATGTTTTCCATGAATGCCCAGGAGTGGTCTTTGTCTGAAAGAAGAGCCAGGAGTAATGCCTGAGCACATGGGGTGTGGCTCCAAAGCAACACACACACACACACACAAATTAAAATATTAAAACCATTTAAGATATTTTTAATAATACAGGAAAATATTTTAGCTCATTTGGGAACTTTACAGTTTGTTCAAGTTGTTATATAAATGCATTTAAATACCTCTTTGACATTCAAAGCACTAGCAGATTTTTTTTTATTATTAAATCTGCCTTGAACCAAAAATAGCTGAAGGTTATACTTTGAATCAGCAGATATTACTTAGTTCTCAGTCTTTTCATTTCAGATAAAACTCAGGTTTATGGTCTAATTAGGGATAACATATGGTGTGAATAACAATAACCAAGTAACAACTGAATGGAAACAAAAGGGCTGTAATGTAAATATATTAAGAACATTTTCACAATTTTCTTTTTTTTGTGGGTAATTATTTAGAGAATGTTTTTTCTGAATCAGATAATCAGAATGCATGGTACTTATCAACATGCTCCCTCTGTACTCATTTGCCGTATATTGGGACCAGAGTGGTGTCACAGCAGTAGGGCATTTGCCTTGCTCGCGGCTGATCTAGGAACCTAAGACAGACGGTGGGTGGTTCTATCCCTCGACATCCTATATGGTCTCACAAGCCAGGAGTGATTTCTGAGCACAGAGTCAGGAGGTCACTAGTTGTGACCCAAAACCAAAAAAAAAATAAAAGTTTTATTTGCCCTATATATTTTTTGTTTGTTTTTGGGTCATACCCAGCACCGCTCAGGGATTACTCCAGGTTCTATGCTAAGAAATTGCTCCTCGCATGCTCTGGGGACCATATGGGATGCTGAATTCGAACCACTGTCCTTCTGCATGAAAGGCAAACACCTTGCCTCCATGCTATCTCTCCGGCCCCTATTTGCCCTATATTTTTACCTGGAATTTCCAATATTGCTCTCGATTGATTTTCAGTCATATAAAATACAACACCCTTCATCACTGTACATTTCCCACAACCAAATGTTCCCAGTTTTTCTCAAGCTCTCCCACTTTCCCTTTTCCCTGCCTACATTTATGAATTTATAATTTTGTTTCTTTCCTTTTTTCCCTTTTTATTTCTATTTTTTGTACCACACCCAAGTCGTACAGGGTTTCCTCTTGACTCAGAAATAGCTCCTGGTTGGGGGACCATATGGGATGCCAAGGATCCAACCTGCACCAGTTCTGGGTCAGCCACATGCAATGCAAATGCCCTACTACTCTGGCCCTCCCCCCCCTTTTTTCTAAACAATATGGTTTGAAATATTGTTACTGAAGGGGTATCATGTATATTACTTTGCCTCCTTCAGTACTCACTTTTTATAGAGTGATCCTTCCCAACTGTATTTGTCTATTGGTCCCTTCTCTGCCTTAACTGCATTCCATTGCTCTGTGTGGCAAGCTTCCTACCATGGATTGGCCCATCCCATGCTATATTTTTTATATTCCATAAATGAGTATGATCATTATATGTCTCTCTCTGACTCATTTATTTCAGCAGAAAACTCTTCGTATTTATCCATGTATATGCAAATTTCATGTCGTCAAATAAAATTATTTTTTAAAAAGTAACACAATAGAATTGGTTAAAATTAATGATATTGAAGTGAGATCATAAAATCATTGCTAGAAGGTTTGCTAAGTGATTTGTTGCTAATTGATTTTTTGTTATTATTTTGTTTCTGAGCATTAAGTGGATTTAAATCCATTTTGTTGTCTAAATTGGTGTGTATTCCTACTGACAAGACAGTACTGAAAAAATTTGGAGTTGTTGCACTGGCTTATATGTGGCCATTTGGACCAGGAATTCCAAGCTCAGTGGATAATATTGTGGCTTTTGGGGGCATGATTTCAGATGCTAGGGTTCTAGAAGTAAGAGAAGGCATGAGTGGGTCTCTGTCTGTACACATTCCAAAGAATTCCTGGAGGAGGCCGGAGCAATAGCACAGTGGAAGGGCATTTGACTTGCACATGGCTGACCCATGGACGAACCTGGTTTGATCCTTGGCATCCCATATGGTCCCCCAAGCGAATTCTGAGTGCATAGCCAGGAATAACCCCTGAGCGTCACTGGGTGTGGCCCAAAAACAAACAAGCAAACAAAAAATTCCTGGAGCTATCAGGCACAATTCCAGCACCGCTAGAGCTTTTCTTGGTTTGGCAACTCTACAGAGTGCCCTTGTTAAGTGGTGAAGTTGTGCTATTGGTGAACCATGACTGTGGATCATGGGAATAACTGGCATGCTTTGGCAGGGCAAAAATTTGGCCTACCTTCTCCTGAGATTGCTGTTTTCAACTGACGCTGTATGGCTTGTATACTCATGATTTTTTAATGGCTTGGTGTACATCTTTTGAAAATAGACTGAATCAATGAAGTTCGCTTCAAGCAGATATGGGGCCTGTATTTGTGGATATGATTTTGTATGCCAGGGCTTCTAGAAGTATGAGAAAGCAAGTAAGATATTCGTTTGTGGGCCACACCTGATGAAGCTCAGGGAAGTTCAGAAGTTACTACTCATGGCTATGTGCTCAGAAATTGCTCCTGGCTAGGGGTACCATACGGATCTCTGGGGATCAAACCCAGGACCATCCTGGGTCAGCCACTTGCAAGGCAAAGGCACTACAGCTGTGCTATTGTTAAGGCCCCCATGCTGCCCTAATGTTTTTATTTACATTCAAAATTTGAGCTTTTACTTCTTACTGAGATTTTCCTATGCATTTAAGCAAAGTGTTTTTACTTTTATGACTGCTACTATGCCAGCATCATGGTCTACCTGGTTGTATTGGGGATCTTCTGGCACCAGTTTTAAGTAGGGTCCACATTCATGAAAGTGCTTCTTTGAGCCTTTTTGTTTTGTTTTGTTTTGTTTTGTTGTTTTTGGGTCACACCCGGTGGTGCTCAGGAGTTACATCTGGCTCTATGCTCAGAAATCGCTCCTGGCAGGCTCGGAGGACCATATGGGATGCCAGGATTAGAACAGCTGTCCTGCATGCAAGGCAAATGCCTTACCTTCATGCTATCTCTCCGGCACCTTGAGCCACTCTTTTTCAATCATCTAATATACCATTCTTGTTTGTCTGTTTGATTGATTTTTGGGAGGCCATACATAGTGATTCTCAGGGGTTACTCCTCATTATTAATTAAGGAATTATTCCTGGTATCACTCAGAGGACCATACTGGATACTGGGATATCTTATAAAGGTTGGCTAAAATTAAGGCATGTGTTTCACCCTCTGTACTTCCTCTTTATCCCATAGTATTTTATTCTTTTTTTAAATTTAATTTTAATTTAATTTACTTTAAAAAATGTATTGCAAAGTTGACATAGTTGATCATAATACATTTGTTTTCAGGTAAGTGGGAGTGAAATTATTTCAAAAATAAACTGGGAAAATACAGAAGGATGAAAAGAAAGAGTACAGTGAGTAACAAATTTGTGGATATTCTTGTATCTCAATAATGTCATTAAGTCATTGTGAGAAGTTTAATATACTCTCGTTGCTAGTAGATCATCCTTTTACCTAATTAGTTTGTAAACATTAGGTTGCTTCAGATAAAGATTAATGTCTAGATTGCTATGTTCCTATGCAGATGACAGTATTCAAAAACTATAATGTATGCCTAGAAATTTAAAATATTTTATTATAAGATAATTTATATTTGTTACTATGTTTAGATATTAATGTCATAAATTTATGCATTTAGATTATGAAATAGAATTTTATGATTACTTAATTTAAATATAATATTTGTATATACTATTTATTAAAATATAATTAACAAAATTAAATAGGACATTATGGAATGCCCCATTATAAATTTTGCTGTTTAGAGAAGTAAATGTTGGTAATGATATTTACAAAATACTTTAGAAATTTGATCATTCTTCAGTGTAGTCTGTTGGCAATGTTGGAGAAAATTTTTACAAAAAAAAGAATGTATGACTGGACTGATAATATATGGTAGACAATTGCCTTGTATCTCATTTGGTCTTTCCTGATGGCCAGGAATGATCCCTTAGAAGAGAGCCAGAAATCAGTCCTGCACTCTGCAGGTGTGGCCCCCAAACAACAACAACAAAACAAAGCTAACCCATCCAAAACAACTTTTACTCAACTATGAATTTTTTAGTCAAGTTTTCAACCATCCCATTTTATACAATTTTTCTTGTTTAAATATTTTTTTTTTGTTTTTGTTTTTTCGGGCCACACCCATTTGATGCTCAGGGGTTACTCCTGGCTAAGTGCTCAGAAATTGCCCCTGGCTTGGGGGGAGCATATGGGACGCCGGGGGATCGAACCACGATCCTTCCTTGGCTAGCGCTTGCAAGGCAGACACCTTACCTCTAGCGCCACCTCACCGGCCCCATTGTTTAAATATTTTTTGTTTTTTAATATAATTTTTATTTTTATTATAGTGGCTTCATATTGTTGACAATAATATTTTAGGTACATATTAACATAATATCAGGGGGATTCCCATCACCGAATTATATTCCCTATACCTCTGTTCCTTTCCTAGCTCCCATATCCTCCTCCCTCACCCCCAGGGCTGCTAGAATATGTGGTCCTCTCTGAGCCTAGCTTACTACTTAGTAGTCCTACACCTGTTTTGGTCTTGGTACCACCCTTGTTTCCTCCTCTAACTGGGAGGCAGTACTAGATAGTTCCAGTTATGTGGTTTTGTTTGAAGAAGAGAAAAGTGATAAACTGGGGTAAAAATAAAATACGTCGAAAATGGGCGAAGTCCTTCTAGAGGCTCTCATCATCGGTTTGAGAGACAAAGGGGAAAAAGAATGTGAAACATCTCAACAGTACAAAAAAAGTGTCAAAAATATCCAGTGAGCACTCCAACAATAAAGATAAGCACCAGATAAAAGCCATGGTCTTGAGATAAAAAACATGACATAGCACCTAAAGAAAAAGAAAAGAATAAAATAAATAAATATAAATGGAGACAACTTGAGTAACCATACCAAAATGAAGAAATCAACAAAACCTAGATTGATATAAAAAAATGTTTTGTGTTTTTTTTTTCTTTTCCCTCCTGCACAGGCACAGTAAATATTGGGGTCATTCAAAAAGGAATTCCCTTGGCCTAAGAGATACAGGGTTTCTCCACCCTTGGAGTATATTGTCATGGAATTAACTATAGACTCCATTCAGGTTCATTTACTCTCCCCTTGGTGCTTTTGTGGTGTTTGGGAGACTTCTGCTTCGTCCTGGGTGATAGGATCAGATCTCTGTAGCTAGAGATCGCGGTATCTGCACAGGTCAAGGGGTGGAACTTATGACGAAGCTTTTCTTTGGGGTTCTAGAAGTTCTGTTCCCTCCGTGTCATTTTAATCAGTTTTCTGTGGCTGGTGGTCTTGGTCTTTGCGCTGATCTTAGGATGGAGCCTATGATAGCATCTTTCGTTGTGTTTCTAGGAGACCTATTCCATTGCAGTTGTCTCAGACAGACCTTTGGAACTAGAGATCATGGTTGTTGTGCAGGTCGTAGTTCAAACCCTAGACTAGGGCTTTTTTATTGGTCCAAGGATACGTACAATCCAGTCATGATTCTATCAGCCAGTCATCTGTAAATTGCGCTCTTGGCTTTTGGACTTACCAAAGAGTGACAAGTCTTCTGATTTTGTCTTATTGTAAGCTGGAGGGGGAGGATAACCTGCTCTTAGGTCAAGTTGTTCCCATTTTTCTCATTGTCAGGATATCATATTAGAGCTGGCACTTTTGGTGTCCGAGCAGTATTGAGGATGTCCAGGATGGGATTTGTTTCCTGTAGCTGTCATGAAGAACTATGTCATTTCTATGTTGGGATCCAAGGTTCAAGGCTGGACGAATGGTTTCTCATCACCTCGGGTCTAAGTTGGGTCCATGTAACATATTTTCAAGGTTGGAGATATCCCTGTATTATAAACAAGTATGAGTTCTTATCCCTAGTAGATAAGAGCTCGTTTTTATATGTAAGATTTCCCCTTTTTAGTGTGTCTTTGCAGGGGAATATTGGTGCTACATTATATTGCCAGTGCATTTGGGGGTGGAAAAAGAAGAAAATGAAAACAGGTCACACACCCAAAAAAGATAAAAATAGAAATAAAAATATATGTGCTCACCTATGTGTGTGTATATATATGGAACAAAGATTTAAAAAAATGAAATAACAAAGTAATTAAAGGAACAAAATGGTGCAAGAAACTATCTTACATTTGGGGAATTGTAGATAAAGAGGTAGTGCAATACAGGTCTTATACTTATGATGGAACTATAGGTTTCCCCATTTTGTTTTGAAATTTTCTTGTGGTGTGTGGGTTCACCGTCACCTTTTCATCACCCACCCTGACCTTCTTGAGATTGGCAAAAGCTTTGCAGCAGGGAGGTCTTGGGAAGAGTTCTTGCTTTGGGGATACTTTTAAAGCTAAGTCTGGTGTCAAGTAAAAGTCCACATTAGGAAGAGTTGGTAAGGAGGGCCATGCAGCATGAGTCAGCAGGGGAGTTGGTTGCATTTTCTTGCCAGGGACGAGGTGTGGGTATAACTTGCTGCCCCTTCTCTTGGGTGCTGGGTACTGGTTTGTTGGAGGTCAGTCTTGATGCCTAATAGATTAAGAACTGAGGGTGAAGAGTTTTAATAAAGTGGGAAATTTGGATGGGATTGAGGGGTGAAGGGATAGTCAGATTTCCAAAGGGGGAAATGGAAAGTATATATAAGGGGCAGGAAAGAAGAGAAGAGAAAATATGTTAAAAAGAAGAAGAGAGAAAGAAGAAAAAGACAAAAAATATAAAGTAGTGAGAAGAGAGGAGAAAATAGCAAGGGAATGCTAGTTTGCTTGAATATATTCGATGAGGAGGGCCTGTAGAATAAGTCTGTAGGTCACAGTTGCTGCTTCGGTGTTCTGGCTGGTCCCATGCTTCAAGTCCTAAAAGAAGGTATAATCTAGAGATAATGTGTATATTAAAGATTTTTCTCGGGACATTCTCGTAGTGCAAGCTGGGTATGGTGTCTCATGTGACTGGGCCCCGAGATGCCATCTTAGATTGTCCACCCTTTGTATCAAGAACGCCTGTGGGCAGAGAAGCTGAGAGGTTATTTTAAATATAGTAAGATTAAGGCATTAAAACATATTGTTATGAGATGTTCCTGTTGGAGTCAGTGATTTCCCATGGTATTCTTTACCTGTAATCCTGTATAAGATCCCTAAGGGATTATTATGGGCCTTTGTAGTAGAAGGATGATTTCATACCTGTTCTCTCTGTGCTGCTTCTTCTGCTGTTGCTGGTTTCTTTGTGGTATAATGTGTAGTCAAGAGTTTGTGTTGTTCTTCTTTCATGTGCTGTGGGCACTGCTCCCCGGTGTATGTTGACTGTTACAGTGTTTGGAGTTTCTACCCTGTTAAACCCTGTTATTTGATTGTTGAGTATTAGTTGTACATAGGGTATATGTTTTAGGTGCTTCAGAATAGTGCTATCATTTTGTGTTTATCTTTCGTCTCCTGACTTATTTTGTTTAATATGTTCTAGGTCCATCTATGTGGCTACAAAGTCCATAATTGTATCATTTCTGACTGCTATGTAGTAGTCCATTGTGTATAGATACCACATCTTAATGATCCACTCGTCTGTTGTTGGACATCAAGGTTTGTTCCAAGACTTGGCTATTATACTGAGTGCTGTGGTAAATAGTGGGGTGCACACATACATTGGAGTGAATGTCCTTCTGACTTGAGGGTAGATACCTAGGAGAACAAATGCTGGGTCAAATGGCAGCTCAATTCTCAGTTCATTGAGTACTCTCCAGACTGTTCTCCATAGGGGTCCCACTAGGGGGCATTCCAACCAGCAGTGGATGAGAATGCCTTTCATACCACATCCCCGCTAACAGAGGCTGTTCCCATTATTTTTGATATGAGCAATTCTCACTGGTGTAAGGTGGTACCACATCGTTGTTTTGATTTGGATTTCTCTGACGATGAGTGAAGGTGAGCATGTTTTCATGTGTTTGTTGGCCATCTTTCGGTCTTCCCCTGAGAAGTGTCTATTCATTTCTTCTTCCCATTTTTTATGGCTTTATTTGGTTTTGGGGGGCTCACCATTCTGAGTGTTTTGTATATTCTGGATATAATCTGATATGTCGAGTGAATAGATTTTTTCCCAGTCAGTTAACTGTCTTCTTGTGTTACGTAGGGTTTCTTTTGCCATGCAGAAGCTTTTTAGTATGATGTAGTCCCATTTGTTTATGTTTGATGCTAAAGTTCTTGCCATTGGTGCTCCATCCTCGAAGACCTTTTTGATATATAGGTTTTCGAGTGTTCTACCTATTTTATTCTCTATAAATTTTATAGATTCGGGTCTAATTTGAGGTCTTTGTTCCATATTGAGTTGATTTTTGTATAAGCAGTGAGGTATGAGCCAATTTTGAATTTCTTACATGTGGTTTTCCTGTTGTACCAACACCATTTGTTGAATAGACTTTCTTTGTTCCATTTCAAGTTCTTGGCTCTTTTGTCAAATATTAGTTGACTGTATATCTGGGGGTTTATGTTTGGAAATTCTGTTCTTACCCACTGATCTGAAGCTCTGTCCTTGTACCAGTACCATGCTGTTTTGATCACTATGGCTTTATAGTATAGCTTCAGGTTAGGTAGGGAGATGCCACCCAACTTCTTATTTTTCAGTATGTCTTTGGCTATCCTGGTTTTTTTGTGGTTCCAGATGAATTTTATGATTGGTTGTTCTAATTCTTTAAAGAATGATGTCTGAATTTGGTTAGGGATTGCATTAAATCTATATAGTAGTTTGGGTAGGATAGTCATTTTGATTATGTTCTACCTATCCATGAGCATGGGATGTTCTTCCATTTCTTTAGATCCTCTTAAATTTCTTTCTGAAGTGTTTTGAAGTTTCCCTGGTATAGGTCTTTCACTTCCCTTGTAAGGCTGATTCCTAGGTACCTGATATTTTTTGATACTATTTTAAATGGAATTGTATTTTTAATCTCTCTCTCCTCGACTTCGTTGTTTGTATATAGAAACGCTACTGTCTTTTGTGTATTGACTTTGTATTCAGCCACTTTGCTGTATTGGTTAATTGTTTCTAGGAGTGTTACTGTGAACTCTTTAGGGTTTTCAATGTATATCATCATATCATCTGCAAACAGAGATAGTTTGAGTTCCTCTTTCCCAATGTGGATTCCTTTGATTCCCTTCTCTTGTCAGATTGCTATTGCTAGGACTTCTAAGGTTATATTGAATAAGAGTGGAGAGAGTGGGCAGCCTTGCCTAGTTCCTGACCTTAATAGGAATGCTTCTAGCTTCTCGCCATTAAGGATAATATTGGCTTTATGCTTTTCATAGATAGCTGTAACTATCTTGAGGAAGGTTTTTCTAGCCCTATTTTGCTGAGTGCTTACAACATGAAAGGGTGTCTGATTTTTTCAAACGCCTTCTCTGCATCGACTGATATGATCATGTGGTTTTTGTCTTTCTTGCTGTTGATGTGATGTATGATGTTGACTGATTTGTGCATGTTGAACCAACCTTGCATTCCTGAGATGAAACCCACTTGTTCATGATGTAAGATCTTTTTGATAAAGTGCTGGATTCGGTTTGCTAAAATTTTGTTTAGAATCTTTGCATCTATGTTCATTAGTGAGATTGGTCTGTAGTTTTCTTTCTTGGTGTTGTCTTTGCCATATTTGGGAATGAGTGTGATATTAGCCTCATAAAGGAGTTGGGGAGGATTCCTGATTCTTCAGTGGTTTGAAAGAACCTGTGAAAAAGTGATAGTAAGTCTTCTTGGAATGTTCAATAGAATTCGCCTGTAAATCCATCTGGACCTGGAATTTGTTCTTAGAAAGTTTCTTAATTACATCTTCAATTTCCTCTGAAGTGATTGGTATGTTTAGGCTTTCTAGGTCTTTAGTTGTTCATAATATAACCACATGATATGTTGTATTTCTTGGGGTTCTGTTGTATTCTCTCTCCTTTCATTTGTGATCCTACTGATTTGGGTGTTTTTCCTCTTTTTGGTGAGTTTTGCCAGTGGTTTGTCCATCTTGTTTATTTTTTCAAAAAACCAACTCCTGGTCTCATTGTTTTTTTGTATTGTTTTCTTAGTTTCAATGTTGTTTATTTCTGCTCTTGTTTTTATTATTTCTTGCCTTCTGGTTGTGGTTGGATTTATTTGCTGCAGTTGTTCCAGTTCCTTAAGGTGATCCTTTAAACTGTTGGTTTTTTCATTTTCCTGTTTCTTGACATAGGCCTGTATTGCTATGACTTTCCCCCTAATTAGTGCTTTTCCTGTGTCCCACAGATTTTGTCAGGTTGTCTCTTCATTATCATTTGTCTCAAGGATTTTTTTTATTTCTTCCTTGATTTGCTCTTTGATCCAGCTGTTTTTGAGCAGCATGTTGTTTAATCTCTAGGTATTAGTTTTTCTCCATTGTTTCTTCTTGTAGTCAATTTTGACCTCTGTTGCATAGTGATCTGATAGGGTGCTTCTAATGATCCTTATATTTGTGATCTTATATAGGTTTGATTTGTATCCTAGGGCATAGTATATTATGGAGAAGGTTCCATGTGTGCTTGATAAGAATGTGTATTCTGTTTTCTGGTGGTGGAGGGCCATATATAAGTCTATTAGCCCTATATCTTCTAATTTTTTATTTAGGGCTCTTTATTTCTTTGCTGTTTTTCTGTTTGGTGGATATGTCCAGTGGTGATAGTGGAGTATTGAGATTTACTACAATTATCACATTTCTCTTCATGTGTTTCTCCATGTTTGCAAGCAGTTGCCTCACATATTTTGCTGGCTCTATATTAGGTGCATAAATATTGACCAGGGTTAGTACTTCTTGATCTAGTGTTCCCCTGATCAGTAAGTCGTGTCTCTCTTTGTCCCTGATCACTTTTTTAATGTCGAATGGAATTTGGTCTGATATAAGAATGGCTGTCCCTGCTCTTTTTTCTTTTCTATTAGCCTGAATAATTAATTTCCATCCTTTTATTCTGACCCTGTGCTTCTCCTGTAGTTGTATGTGTGTTTCTTGCAGGCAGCAGAAGTCTGGTTTATGTTTTCTAGTCCAGTTCTCTTAATGGGAGAGTTTAGTTTGTTAACATTTAGAGATATTATTGACAGAGAGGACTGTTGTGCAGTTGTGTTGTGTAGGGTGGTTGTTGTTACAAAGGGGAGTTTGGATTGTGTAATTCATCTCTGAGTAGGTTGTTTAGGTGTGATTTTGTTTGCACAAATAATGCAAGCTCGTTTTTGTTTGAGAATGTTTTTATTCTGCCCTCCATATGAATGAGAGTTTTGCTGAATACTGTACCCTAGGTTGGAAGTTTCTTTCATTCAGGCATTTAAATCTCTCATTCCACTGTCTTCTTGCTTGAATTATTTCAAATGGGAGATCTGGTTTGATTCTTATGTCCCTTCCTTTGTATTTGAGGGTTTTTTTATCCCTTATTGCTTTTCTCTTTTATTGCCATTTGGATTACTATATGTCTTGGTGTTGGTTTGTTAGTGTCTATTTTATTAGGGACTCTTCACTACCTGGATTTGCACTGAATCTTTTTTCCAGAGGGTTGGAAAATTTTTGGTTAATATTTCCCTGACTACTTGTTCTTCCCCTTTTCCTATTTCCTCCCCTTGTGGTATACCCACAATTCTTAGGTTATTTCTTTTGTCCTTGTTCATTAGATACTGGAATTTTCCTTCCAGTGCTTTGCCTTTTATTTCCTTGCTGGTTTCTTGGTTGTTTTTTGTTTGCGATTTTCCTTCGAGTCCTTCGTTGTGCTTCTCCAAATATGTGACTCTGCTCAAATGGCTTGTTATGTCGTTTTTAACTCCTTTTTTTAACTTTGTATGGAATCTCTCATATTTTTGACAGTTCTTTAATTTGGCTGATTTGTTCCTCCATGAATTTCTTATATTCGGTGGCTGGCGTTTCCTTCATTCCCTTAATCAAGGCTTCCATTTTGTTCTTCATGGCTGCTTTTAAGACTCCTTCCAATGGATCTGTGCATTTTGGTGGACTTCGAAACTTGCTAGGGTTTCTCTCCATATCTCCAGATGTTAGGGTTCTCCTTAATTTACCCATATTTCTTTGCATTTATTGGTGTGGCTTGGAGTTCAGTGCCTTCCGAGTTCATCCTACTTTTGCCCCCTGTGGCATGAGGATGGGTCTCCTCCCTGAGCATGGTTCTAGAGGGGTCTGTTGGGTCGGCTCACAAGATTTGGCTTCTCCTATGTTCTGTAGTATAGTCTGGTCTGTTTTTTCCTTTCGTTGGCAGCTAGTGCAGTTCTGCTCCTGGCCACAAAGTTAGAGGGCGCTGTTGAACCTAGCTCCCTGTCCTCCCTCCTTTCCCTGTGAGTCACTGGAGCTTCACCACCTCTGAGCCTCAGCGGAAATTGTCGCATCCAAACCCACCTGGCATTCTCTCTTCGCCCCTTGGGGTCCCAGGTCCACTCCGGGGCTCAGAGGGCAGGCTGCTCTAGGATACCCTAAGGTCCGTGGAGTATACCAAAGCTCACCCGATCTATAAGCTCTATGAGCCCTTCCCAGTGGCGCAGAGGGGGTCAGGCACAGGGTTCTCTGGGTGCCCACATGGGGAGGTGGCCGGGTGGTGCAGTCCTCCTGCCTGCAGTTGGGTCAGGGATCTCTGAATTTAGGTACAGGGCTGCTGCAGAATGGGGGTCCGGCGCCCACGTGGGGAGGTGGCCGGGTATGCAGGCACATTCGCCCTGCCTGTAGTCTTGGTCCATGGGTTCAGGCGGGGGACTTGGGTGGAGCATGAGGGTCTGGCGCCCACGTGGGGAGGTGGCCAAAATGGCAGGCAAACTCACCCTGCCTGCAGCTGGGTCATGGGTCCCTGGGTTCAGGCACGAGATTTGGGTGAAGCGCGGGGTCCGGCACCCATGTGGGGAGGTGCCGAGTGGCAAGCACACTCACCCTGCCTGCAGCGGGTCATGGGTCCCTGGGTTAAGGTGTGGGACTTGAGTGGAGCGCAGGGTCGGGTGCCCACGGTGGGCAGGTGGCCGAGTGGCAGGCAAACTCAGCCTGCCTGCAGCCAGGTTTGGGGTCCCTGGGTTCAGCTTCTTTAAAGATTTTAATTCAGTTTTTATTACTTTGTGCTTGCTTCAAAGGGTTTATCAGTTATATTGCATTCTGCTAAATCATATGGCACCACTGTGAATGTTTACTAAATTTGAAACCATATGTTGGTAAAATGAGTGCAGATGTGCAGGTGTGAAATAACCATTCCTGCATTCATTTGCTTTTTTAATATAATATAAAAATCTGGAAAAATGATTATAAAAAATACAAATCAAGTAGGAAAGCACAACTTGATTGTGATTTTGTAAACCAAAATACAAATTGATTTCAGGTTATTTGAATTTTCAGATATTTGAATGTATACATGAACACAAGAAGTAATAGTGAAGACTTTATAAAATGTAAGGCTGTAGGTATCTAAAATCCATAGTTTTATTCATGGTATGTTATACAAATAAGTCATTTTAGTTATGAAATATAAATATAGGGAGGATTTTGGTCTTAAAATGCCTTGTTATAATGTAGCAAATGTTTTATTAATTAAACTTTAGGATTAGACCTAAATTCTTTTATACTTTCTGATACTTCTGTGAATTAAATTTTGGGCAGATGTAAATTTTGCAGAATTTTTTTAATTAATCAAAGATGAAGAAAAAATGCCTCTTATGACAATGAAGCCATGTGAGATCTAGGCCTTTCTCAATATGTACATCCAACACCTTATTGAAACTATCATTATAAGATTGCAATAAAGCCATACCATCTAGGCATACATCAAAACAAAATAGTTTGTGAAAAATTTCATGATATTTATATATAGAATATTTTCTGCCTCAGGTAGAATCTCAAACTCTATGCACATTTTTCCTTGTTCAGTAAGCCTTGATTACCTAAAAGAAAATTATTTTTTTAAGCATTAACTCAAATAGACACTTTTTATCTATTGAAAACAAAAGAACTAGTATATAAATTTTAGTTTTACATTTAAGGCATAAGGAAAACACACAAAGATCTCTGGTATCTTCTTCCTCTGTACAAACCCCGAATTTTAATCTCTGAAAAAGAAAGCTCTCTTGTCATCCTTGCAGTAGTGATACTTTAGTTAACAGTGCTAGCATAATTTGTGAAATATAAATTCTCAGAAATTAAGTATTCTCATCTGTAAAATAAATTTAATATTACCTATGTCATATTGAATTTATTAAGAAAATTAAATGAACTCATGCATAAAAATACATATAGGTACCTATTTTTATCATCACTAATCTTATATAATGGGCTTTTATTTATGACAAAATAGAAAAGATATTTAGGATATTATTTATTGGCAAGGGGTAGGTAAGTGCACTGGCAAAAGGTAAGAAAAATGTAAAACTCTTATCTAATAAGAAAATAATTGGAAATTACATTAATATCAAAACTATTATAGTTCTATGCATTAGGATTTGGATGGACATTAATAAAGTGCATAGTAATATTTATGTCTTTAGTTGGTACCTTCGCTATTCTTTAGTGCATATTTATCCTTTTTCGCAACTTTCACTTCTGTAACTTGTATGTATTGTCTTATAAAGTAGTATATTTACTAATGTTTATCTTATACTGGTTATCTGTAAGATGATTTTTTCTTTTTTGATATATTTTGCTTGTTTCTCAAAATAGAGTTCTAATAATTGTCTATGGGTTTTTTTTCCCCAAAATCAGTGAACCACTTACAGATAAAGTCATGTATTCCCAATAGCCTTGCTACTAGTAAGTGATGTAACTGTTCTATAGTCAAGACTTTTCTCATTGTAGATTCCATTCTTCTATGAATATTCCAGGCTATTTTAAATATTGCTCTTTCAGGAATGGCCATGGGGGAGTTCCCTTTATCACATTTGATCCCAGAGGCTAAGGAGGAAAAAAAAGATAAAAAGGACTCAAGAAATAAGGGACGGTGATAAAGAGAAGTAATGGGGTTTCAGTTCTAGTTAGTGTAGTGGTAGAGTGGTAGAACTATACCAATATTTATAATCACCATTATTTCTATATGCCAAAGCATGGGTTTAACAACATTGCAAACATGAGATATCAAATGTATGTGTTGAACTTTGTAATGCCCTACTAAGGTGGTAGGCACAAGGTGGTAAAGAAAGTCTGAGAAGTGGTGAATGACAGAATAAAGGAGGACAAATGATGGAAGTTGGCTCTGATGGTGGCATTGATATAAAATGCCTAACACTCTACTATCATTATCATTGTAAACCAATTAATTAATCTTTAATTAAACTAAAAGTAATACACACTCACAAAACAGAGAACCCTCTTTCAAGATTAACTTTAATTAAAGGAAAAAAGAAAAATTGTAATAAACATGTGAGTAAATAATGTTTTTGATTTTATATATCCCACTTTATATTGTGTATGTGTTGCAACATGGTTACTGCATTAGGATTCTATAAATAAACTCACATTTTCAATGATATCTACTATAACCCCATGGACTATAAGCATTTAATAAGCATTTAATAAACTCTATGTGTACTAAGGAAAATAAATATATCAGTCTGCCTAGCGGTAAGAAGAGGATTGATTGGCCGGTCAATACTATGCAAGATCAACTTGGAATGTGTAATGTGGAATGTGAACATTGGTATAGATGTTTGTGAGAAGATGATTATAGAACCAGGGATTTAAATATTTATGAGCTTTCAGTAAGTGTCAAATATTTCACTTACACAATTCTACTAGAAAACTATGCTCTGGATTATATGAAGAGAATAACTGAGAGTCAGGTAAAATGAATGTTTTAGGGTTGCACAAATTATAACTGATATCCTGCATATTAGAATCTATTTTGTTTATTTTAAAATCAGTGATTTTTTAAAAGACCATACTACTATTCTCTAATATGTTTTAATTAATTTATGTAGTAAATTTTCGGTTAATAATTTTTGCATAAATATAAGCTATAGGTATAATGATATAAATATAATCTCATTAAATAAAACTGAAATTTTTATTCTGATTTGTTTTATCTATCTTTTTGGTTTTGTGCCACATTTATTGGCCTTATGGGTTATTTTTGACTATTTACTCAGAAATTACTCATGGCAGGCTTGGGGGACCATATAGGATACTGAGGATCGAACCTGGATTGGTCACATGCATGGCAAATGGCCTACCAAGGTCACCTGTGTAAGTGAAATACTTGATACTTAGTGAAAGCTCATAAATATTTAAATTCCTGGTTCTGCTATCACTGAGGCCTCCTGTTTTAAATTTCTATTCATGGTCATGAAAGACCCTAAAAATAAAAAATAACTCATAGAACTTTGGATTCATATTTTACTGGTCTTATAATAGTGACTATACTTTATATTTTTGTACTTTCTAAAGATTTTATCACAATTTAATTTTGCCTTATTTAGAGGTTTACAGTAGGCATATCATATTGCCTTTTATAACCAATGTGTACCAGTTAATTTATTTTTGCTCTACATGAAGCAGATTACATGAGATAGTTCAGTAAACACGGTACTAATATTAAGACCACAGAAATAGTCAAATATAGCAAAAAGTTTTATTTTTTCATCCATTTTACCCACATTCCATCTTCTGCCACCCAAGGAGAATTAGTTCAGTGTGTTCAATTTGTCATTGGTTTGAACTCTTTTTTCTAGAATTCAGAAGTATTTGGGAGAATTTTGAAGAGTCTGCAGCTAAGTAAAATAATTTAGTTTCCTGTTCACTAGAGATAAGCTCTGAGTTTTTAAAATCATTTACTTTCTATTAATCTAAAACTTAATATTCACAAATTTTTATTGTAATATTTGTTAATTTTCTCATGTTCTTTATTTACACAGAGAACTGTTAATAAAGCTGGTAGTCTTCATTTCTCCCTTAAGTGCTTATTTTTCTACATGGGTAATTCAGAAATTTTTATATTATATTCAGAAATGTTTTATTTGAAATGGACTTCTACTGCCACTATATTTTATGACATTTATAAATAAATTGCTTCAGTTTGCATTAACAGCTTTTCAATAAAGGTCACTAAGGAAAAATTTTACTTTTACCATATCAACAGTTTTAAATGTTATGTATGCAAAGCTATTAAGATTATCCTTAGAGGGCCCGGAGAGATAGCACAGCGGCGTTTGCCTTGCAAGCAGCCGATCCAGGACCAAAGGTGGTTGGTTCGAATCCCGGTGTCCCATATGGTCCCCCGTGCTTGCCAGGAGCTATTTTCTGAGCAGACAGCCAGGAGTAACCCCTGAGCATCGCTGGGTGTGGCCCAAAAAAAAAAAAAGATTATCCTTAGAGCATTAGGTCTGTACATATTTATAGCAGTTTATAATAAATTCAAATCTAAATAAATTCAGAGTCCCATTTATAGATGCAATATATTAATTTTATTACACTAAATGAAAGCCTTTTCATTAAAATATGTATTAAATGTTGGTGTGTGAATATCTTACACATTCAAGATTATAAATCTAAACATTAATTTTACAGACAGTTTTCAAGAATGGGTCTTGTGAGGTCGAGCAATAGCGAAGTAGTAGGATGTTTGCCTTCACAGGCTAATTCAAGATGAACCTGGATTCAATCCCCTGGCGTCCAATATGGTCCCCCAAGCCAAGAGCAATTTCTGATCTCATAGTCAGGAGTAACCCCTGAGCATCAAGAGGTGTGGCCCAAAAAACAAAACAAACAAAAAAAGAATGGGTCTTGTTTACTACACTGGTAGAATTTTCTACTGTGCACAGCACATAAAGAACAGTTTTCTAATACCACAACAAGATATATTTGCAGTATTATGCAATAATGTGTATTCAGAAAATAATGCATAAATAAGAATAATTTCTCATATACTTTCACGTGATAAACATAGTTCCTAATTATTTCGTCATTATTTTATGAATTATTGCATATATGTTATAGTCTATATTTTTCAAAGCATTATATTACCACTAATAAATAATTAGAAATAGGGGCCGGGCGGTGGCGCTGGAGGTAAGGTGCCTGCCTTACCTGCGCTAGCCTAGGAGACGGACCGCGGTTCGATCCCCCGGCGTCCCATATGGTCCCCCAAGCCAGGAGCGACTTCTGAGCGCATAGCCAGGAGTAACCCCTGAGCGTTACCGGGTGTGGCCCAAAAACCAAAAAAAAAAAAAAAAATTAGAAATAAATATGAAATACTTTCTAGATTAGGGGTGGGTAAAATCTACATAATCAAATGATTAGAATTTTCCTAAAGACGATTCACCCATTGGTCACTTTAAATTTGTTCATTTTGTTCAAATGCAAAAGAATCCTTAAACAATGAGTACTCAGATGGGCATACAGTTGTTTCTACTAGAGTTGCTTATAAAACTGGTGACATGCAATATTTTGTCTATTGATCAAACTTACCACCCCTGCCTTTGCTGATAAATGAGTGTTCATATAATAGATAAAGAAATCTATACAAATACAAGAAATACTTTGATATATGCTTTATGTCCAGTGTCTTATGGCAACACAGGGCTGAGAAACAAATTTTGACTTAGTGAACAGAGGAAGATTTCCCAAAGGAGGAGAAGTATGAAATGAGTCTTGAAAGATTAATATGACCTCAATAAGTAAATGGAGAGAGAAGGGAGAAAAACTTGAAAAAAGACAAAAGGTTTAACAGCTTAGGACTTGTTCAATGAGTAGATGGTAAATCATTGTAACTGGAGCTGACAAAGGTACAAGAACATATATTAGTAGAAGCAATCATGTTTCTAAAAATATACTAGAATGTTCTTTCCTAACAACAAGAGCCAGATTTCTCTAAAATGCTTGTGGCTCAGCAGCATCATTTTTGGTGTCAAGATTTATATTCATGAACTGTAAATCATCACAAGGTCCAAGTTCAATAGATTTGTGTTAGTGCATAAAATTATCCCTTTGAGTAAGCATTGCTGTGTTGCCGAGAACCACTGACATGTACATAGCTGGTTAAAATATCTTTAAATATATTTCCTTAAACTTTCAAGACTGGTTGAGGAAATTGAACATATAGAGGCTGATTACTTAAGTCAGGCTGAACAGTCTTAGAATTATTACCGATATTGCTGACCAGTTCATACTCTTCAATTAAAAGTTTCTATAGATTTACTACTCACTATTTAAAGTAGCTTTAAGACATTTCTCTTAATTAGAATGTATTCAAATCACTGAGTAAGTATATATTCACTTTATTATATCATTTATAGATATTTTTATACTTGACCCTTTTTCAGGTAATTTATTTCTATGGCTCTAGAGTACTAAACATGTGACTACAGCAATAGGAAATAGATATTTAGTTTTAACTTAAATTAATTAATATAGCATTGTAAGTAGATAGTATGCTAGTCATTTTAGAGAAAAACAAATATAAAAATGTATTAATTATTTTACCAAGAAACAAATGAAATAAATTCTATTAAAGAAGAAAAATGATCTTAAGCCAAGTCATGTTATAAAACCTTTAGAAGAAATCTGACACTTCTATTTTACTATTATATATTAGGAAGAAATACTTCTTCACTACATTTTAACTAAGTAATCTAAGGTTTATGTACATATATAGCATTATATATAATATTAGAAGAGTCATAGAAATATTCTGCAAGTAGGGCTCATGCTTGGCAGACAGATGACTTGGGTTTGATCCACAGCATCACATTTAAAGGGGTCCACCATTGGACCCCTGAGTCCTACCAGGAGAAATTCCTGAGTACAGAATCAAGATTAAACACCAAACACCAATGGATGTACTTTCCAAAATTTTAAGAACTAATTTGTAAGCTTACATAGATTTTTTTTAACATTTACTAATTTTCCCTAACCTTCAATTTCTTTTGCTTTGAAGGTATGTGTCTCCTAAGCAGTGCTCAGGGTCAGTGCTCATCTTTCAATGATACTAAAAAAAACAAAATAGAATGATGCTTCAAACTGCTGAGCTGTCATTTTGACTCTCTCTCTCTCTCTCTCTCTCTCTCTCTCTCTCTCTCTCTCGTTATTTCTATACCTCAAATAAGATCAGTTTATATTATTCTAGACTGATGTGCAAAATGTAGAGAAATTATTTTTGTTTGCTTTGTTTTGTGTCACACCCGGTGGTGTTCAGGGGTTACTCCTGACTTTGTACTCAGAAATCACTCTTGGCAGTCTTGGGATGCAGGAATCCGAACCACCATCAGTCCTGGGTTGGCTGCAAGCAAGGCAAACGCCCTACTGCGGCATTATCTCTCTGGCCACAAAATGTAGGGAAACTCTCTGAAGACTTTCTAAGAAATTATTTTAGGGAGTGATCCTATGATACAAATATATATATATATGTACATATATAATGTAATAAGGAAAAATGTAAACATAAATATATCTTAGCAGTTCTGTAATTTGGTGCTGCAAAGAAAATTGGAAACTGTTGCTGCAAAGAACTCCCCAAAGTGATAGTGGTCTTCAGAGGACCACCCTGAAGCTTTTACATGCCACTTTGTAATGAAGTTTTTGGTTGAGTTTTTGCCTGTGGACAAAAGTTACAGCATCTTTAAATACTAAACATTTTGATATGTAGTGAACATATATCCTGGTTTTGTGCTCAGTTTGTAAACTTATTTTTGGCTCTTATTAAAGATAATATATATATGTGTGATCTAAGAAGAGATACTACAAATGTGTCAAAAGTGCCACATGTGATCAGTTCTATGGTGGTTAGACTTTGTATATGCCATAATCCATTTCTATTTTGTCTATTATTCCTAAATTTATTAGTTCTCTTTTAGTTGGAATATTCTGTCTCTAAATAGTAAGTGAAGTTACTGTCAATATCTCTTAGTCTGAGATATTTGACCACATTTTTATTGCATTATTAAGTACTGCACTTGAAGAAAAGTTCAAAATTGGGTTTCAGTATTAGAATGTATACCACCTTTTACCCATGCACCTTTCCTGCCACCTATGCCCCCTATTTTCCTTTCACCCACACTCACATTTCTCTGGTGCAAGCATTTTCTTTTCTTTTTCTTTTTCTCTTACCTTTCTCTGTTTCTCTCACTCTCTCTTTTTCTTCCTGAGACTGTGGTTTGGACTATTTTTAATAAAAGGGTGCTATACATATCACTTTCAACTCCCAGTTCTTGTCCAGAATAAATTCCAACTTTCATTGTCATAGTAGAACTTTCTCTACTCTAATTGCACTCACCATTCTGTGGTAAGCTTCATATTTGTGGTCCTCCTGATCATCATCTTTATTATCTTAGAAATTATTACCATACTATGTCTTTTATTTTTTTATATTCTACAAATGAGAGATAGTATTCCTTGTCTTTCCTCTCCCTCTGATCCACATAACTCAGCATAATTTTCTCCATGTTGATCCAGCTATAGGCAAATTTTAGGACTTAACTTTTTCTATAGCCTTTGTCTTCTCATCTAATGATGATTTGACTATGATTTGACTGTTTAACTCAGAATGGGCAATCCTTTATCCCAGGCACACTGTATCTAATCACTGAAAGCTGTAACCTATGTTCTGCCTCTCATTAAAAATCATGCTACATACCTATAGTTAGTTTTGTTGAGATTTTCTAGAAAATTTTTATAAAAATTGTATTTATAGATTGACTATAGTTTAGCAAAGATATGTAATTGTAGTATTGCTGATAATGTACAACATATAATCTTAAATATAAATACTTGCTAATTGTTTTAGGAAATATTTATTAAATAATGCGTGCACACCTGCTATGTGCCAGTTGAGGTGCTATGTGATTATTACATAAACATGTAGAAGTAAAATTGCTCACCATCTGGACCAGAACAATGGTACAGTGGTAAGGCTATTACTTGCATACAGTTCAAGCCACAGTATTACATAGAAACATCCAAGACTTCCTCCTTGATAGTATCATGGTGAGTGTCACTGCCTCTCACATATAGACCCCTCAAACCAACCAGGAGTGATTTCTACATGCAGCACAAAGAGTAAGCCCAGAGTACTGCCAGTTGTGTCCCTAAAGAAAAAAATCAGAATTGCTCATGTTTCGCTGAAACACTAATTTTTCTGCCAGGAATCACATGACAATGTTTGAAGATTTATTTGCATGTCAAAGTTGAGAAGAGTACTGAAATATAATACCACTGATTGCTGTGTAGAGATGTTTCTAAAGATATAGTGAACAGCAAAGTCTTTACATGAAAGAAATATCCTACCCAATTAGTACTGTGAAATTTTAATATCTTGACCTAGATACTAAAACAAATGTGAGTATACTTTTTAAGAGATGATAAGATTTCTATTAGAAGTATACCTAACATTTTAAATTAATATCCTCAGTGAAAATAATTTACCCAGTTGATATTTATTTTATATAGTACTGATTAAACATGGGTCCAAGAAATGATGAAGACTAGTTGATGGATTTCAATAATATATAAATGTATATGGATATTAGCAAGGCATCAATTGGGTCCCATGCATTGATTCTCTTAGTCTTTATAACATAGCTCCCAATGACCTGCATCTGGGGGGAATATGAAATTAAATTAGATATGCAATGAACTTTTATTGATGTTGGGAAATGATCAAAACATAGGTCACTTGAAGGGCAATTCTCTAAATCTCTATATGTATTGCATTAGGAAGGAAGTATATAATTTAATAAAGTCTTACTTATAGCAAAATAAGCTTTTATATTTCCAAGATATTAGAAACATCCTTTAAAACATTATTGATTCTCACTCCTAAACCTCCCACAAAACCATTTATTAGAACTTAACAAAAATAACAATCAAATATTAATGTCAACTCATATTGTTAGTGATTTTTATAGTCCCTTTTTAAAAAAATAGATTATGGTTTTAACAAATACATACCAGCACATCTGATATTTAAACAAATAAAGGAAATTGTGTGAAAAACCTTGTGTTTCTTGCTTAGTTTTTCTTAATATTTTTTAATTGAATCACTATGAGATGCACAGTTCGAAAGTAGCTCATGATTGAATATTAGTCAAGCAATATACCAACACTCATCCTTTCACCAGAACACATTTTCTAGCCACCAATGTCCCCAATGTCCATCCCACCTCCAATTCCAATTCTACCTCTTTTACAGACATATTTTTTCTATCTTTTTTTCTCTCTCTGACCTCTGTTTTCCTCTTTTCCTTTTAAGCATGGTCGTTCACAATACTATTATTGGAACAGTATCATGGATATCACATTTCATCATTTTTATTGGTGAGGTTTTTATGAAATTTTCCTTTTTCTCTCATTTTTCAGTTTTTTCATTGGGAAAAATTTAGCATTATTTATTTAGATATGCATCATAATATATCTTAGTTATGGTTAAGAATTAGACACAAGTTGTCTATGTTTGCAAAAATATAATAAAAATTTATCTCATTGTTTTCTTTATGAACCATAAAAATAGGTAAAAAATTTAGTATTTATTTCTCTGTTTAATTAAGTATAAACCCCACAAATTCAATCCACTTTTTGGACTATATGAAAAACTAGAAGTTACTAGAAAATGAAGAAAGGTAGGTGAGTAAACTAAGATGAAGAACACTATGTTTAATAAAAAATTAATTTAGGTTTTTTTTTTTTTGGTTTTTGGGCCATACCTGCGACACTCAGGGGTTACTCCTGTCTATCAGCTCAGAAATAGCTCCTGGCAGAATCAGGGGACCCTATGGGACGGTGGGATTCGAACCAACTACCTTAGGTCCTGGATGGGCTACTTGCAAGGCAAACGCCGCTGTGCTATCTCTCCAGCTCCTCAATTTAGATTTATAGGAGTAAATTTTGTAATATGCACTGTTTTATTTCAGTGTATCATAAAAATATGCAGTTATAACATTTTTTTCATATTATCATTAATAACAAAGATTTCACACACACATTACCAGAATTTTTTTCTCTTTATCTCTTTTTATAAATTTTTATTGTGAAGAAAGTGAATTATGAAATTTTCACAGTAATATTTAAGGCATATAGTAACAATGAATCAGGGGCATTCCCACCACCAATGTTGTCCTCCCTCCACCCCAGCATGCATTCCATATCTCCCTCCTTTACCCCCACCCCACCCAGAAAGCTAGTATAACTGTTCCCTCTGTGTATAGATTGTTGTAGATTAGGTATCTATTTTGTTGTTTACTTTGGGTTTGGTGTTTAAGTCTGATCATTTTTTATTTCTACTCAATGATCATATGACTCTTGGTCCTGGTACCATACATTTTCCCCCTCAACTTGTAAGGCAGAACAAGATGATTCAAGTTATGTAATTCTGTTTGAAAAAGAAAAAGAAAAAAGAAAAAAGAAATTGGGAGATTTTATCTAGAGGTTATAAATATCAATTTAAAAGAAGAAAAATAAAAAATAAAAATAAGAAAAACAATGAAAACAAAATCAAATGAAAACAAAAAATACTGGAAACTAGAAAAAAGCATTACATCAACAACAAAACAAATCAACAAACAAATTATAACCACGAGAATGGAAAAAAAGGAAGGAGGGCTGGTATTTGGCAAGGTTTTGTGAGGTTTATTTTTTGCATAGGTACAGTAAGAAATTCTATTGGCCTAAGAGATACATTAACAGAATTTTTTATATTGTTTTAATGAGCTGGAGAGCATATTGACATTTTACTGGACATCACAAGTGAAAGTGTAAGAAGGCTTCATAGTTGAGCAATTGTCCCATTCTAAGCTGCCAAAAAATTCTACTGTCATTTTTAGGAATATGAATCACAGGTTTCATAAATGTAAGCCTGTTCCCTTCTATAGGTTTTATGGAGTTGTACTTGTAGAAAAGAAAACACAAGAATTCAAGGTTGTATTTAGATGTTTCAAGTTGAGAATTTCAGGATTGTTTTAATAAACAATTTAGATTCTTAAACTTTTAAGACTAAGAATGATATCACTAGACTAGTTTTTGAAAGTCTGTTTAAAAGTTCCATTGCTGGATTAGATTGAAGTAAATTGGAATGACAGCATTCTAAGAGACTATTGTACTATTTTGTATAAATGTGATGATGTGCATTTTATCAAGACAGAGGGTATTTAGATTTTTTTTTAAACAACTTTATTACATACCTGATTGTGTTTGGGTTTCAGTCATGTAAAGAACACACCCATCACCTGTGCAACATTCCCATCACCAATGTCCCAAATCTCCCTCCTCCTCACCCAACCCCCGCCTGTACTCTAGACAGGCTTTCTATTTCCCTCATACATTCTTTTTATTAGGATAGTTCAAAAAGTAATTATTTATCTAAATAAACTCATCCGTGTTTGTGCTGAGCTTCATGAAGTGAGCTGTAACTTCCAACTGTTTTCACTTTTGTGTCTGAAAGTTATTATTGCAAGAATGTCTTTCATTTTTCTTAAAACACATAGATGAGTGAGACCATTCTGTCTGTCTGTCTGTCTGTCTGTCTGTCTGTCTCTCTCTCTCTCTCTCTCTCTCTCTCTCTCTCTGACTTATTTCACTCAGCATAATAGATTCCAGGTACATCCATGTATAGGAAAATGGCATGACTTCATCTCTCCTGATGGCTTCATTATATTCCATTGTGTTTTTGTACCACAGTTTCTTTAGCCATTCATCTGTTGAAGGGTATCTTGGCTGTTTCCAGAGTCTTGCTATGGTAAATAGTGCTGCAATGAATATAGGTGTAAGGAAGGGATTTTTGTATTGTATTTTTGTGTTCTTAGGATATATTCCTAGAGTTGGTATAGCTGGGTCGTATGGAAGCTCGATTTCCAGTTTTTGGAGGAATCTCCATATCGCTTTCCATAAAGGTTGAACTAGACGGCATTCCCACCAGCAGTGGATAAGAGTTCCTTTCTCCCCACATCCCCGCCAACAGTGCTTGTTCTCATTCTTTGTGATGTGTGCCAATCTCTGGGGTGTGAGGTGGTACCTCATAGTTGTTTTGATTTGCATCTCCCTGATGATTAGTGATGTGGAGCATTTTTTCATGTGTCTTTTGGTCATTTATATTTCTTCTTTCTTAAAGGGTTTGTCCTTTTCTTCTCCCCATTTTTTGATGAGATTAGATGTTTTTTCCTTGTAAATTTCTGTTAGTGCCTTGTATATTTTTGAGATTAGCCCCTTGTCTGATGGGTATTGGGTGAATAGTTTCTCCCACTCAGTGGGGGGCTCTTGTAATCTGGGCGCTATTTCTTTTGAGGGGCAGAAGCTTCTCAGTTTAATATATTCCCATCTGTTAATCTCTGCTTTCACTTGCTTGGAGAGTGCAGTTTCCTCTTTAAACATGCCTTTAGTCTCAATGTCCTGGAGTGTTTTACCTACCTGTTGTTCTATATATCTTATGGTTTCGGGTCTAATATCGAGGTCTTTCATCCATTTGGTTTTACCTTCGTACATGATGTTAGATGGGGGTCTAAGTTCAATTTTTTGCAAGTGGCTAGCCAGTTGTGCCAACATCACTTGTTGAAAAGGCTTTCTTTGCTCCATTTAGGATTTCTTGTTCCTTTATCAAAAATTAGGTGATTGTATGTCGGGGGAACATTCTCTGAGTAATCAAGCCTATTCCACTGATTGGAGGGCCTGTCTTTAGTCCAATACCATGCTGTTTTGATAACTATTGCTTTGTAGTACAGTTTAAAGTTGGGAAAAGTAATTCCTCCCATATTCTTCTTCCCAATGATTGCTTTAGCTATTCTAGGGTGTTTATTGTTCCAAATGAATTTTAAAAGTGCCTGATGCACTTCTTTGAATAATGTTATGGGTATCTTTAGAGGGATCACATTAAATGTGTACAATGCTTTGGGGAGTATTGCCATTTTAATTATGTTAATCCTGCCAATCCATGAGCAGGGAATGTGTTTCCATTTCCACGTGTCCTCTCTTATTTCTTGGAGCAGAGTTTTATAGTTTTCTTTGTATAGGTCCTTCACATTTTTAGTCAAGTTGATTCTAAGATATTTGAGTTTGTGTGGCACTATTTTGAATGAGGTTGTTTTCTTAATGTCCATTTCTTCCTGATTACTATTGGTGTATAGAAAGGCCATTGATTTTTGTGTGTTAATTTTGTAGCATGCCACCTTGCTATATGAGTCTATTGTTTTTAGAAGCTTTTTCATAGAGACTTTAGGGTTTTCTAGGTAAAGTATCATGCCATCTGTAAACAGCAAGAGCTTGATTCTTACTTTCCTATTTGGATTGCCTTGATACCTTTTTCTTGCCTAATCGCTGTAGGAAGTACTTCCAGTGCTATGTTGCATAGGAGTGGTGAGAGAGGACAGCCTTGTCTTGTGCCAGAATTTAGAGGAAAGGCTTTCAGTTTTCGCCATTGAGGACAATAGTTGCCTCTGGATTGTGGTAGATGGCCTTAACTATTTCCATCTTCTGAGAGTTTTGATCAAGAATGGGTGTTGGACCTTATCAAATGCTTTCTCTGCATTTATTAATATGATCATGTGATTTTTATATTTCTTGTTGTTGATGTTCTGTATTATGTTGATAGATTTATGGATGTTATAACAGCCTTGCTTTCCTGGGATAAAACCTACTTGATCGTAGTGGATAAACTTCTTTTTGAGGCACAGAATCCTATTAGGCAGGATTTTGTTGAGGATCTTTGCATCTGCATTCATCAGAGATATTGGTCTGTAATTTTCTTTTTTCGTTGCATCTCTGTCTGGTTTAGGTATCAAGGTGAAGTTGGCTTCATAAAAGCTATTTGGAAGTGTTTACGTTTGTTCGATTTTATGAAAGAGTTTTGCCACGATTGGTAGTAGTTCCTCTTGGAAAGTTTGAAAGAATTCAATAGTGAATCCATCTGGGCCTGGCCTTTTGTTTCTGGGCAGACATTTGATTACCGTTTTAATTTCCTCGATAGTAATGGGGTGTTTAGATATGCTACGTCCTCTTCCTTCAACCATGGAAGACTATAAGAGTCCAAGAATTTATTCATTTCTTCCAGGTTCTCATTTTTAGTGGTGTAGAGTTTCTCAAAGTAGTTTCTGATTACCCTTTGAATCTCTGCCATTTCAGTAGTGATCTCTCCTATTTTATTCCTAATATGAGTTATCAAGTTTCTCTCTTTCTTTGTTAGTTTTGTCAGTGGTCTATCAATCTTGTTTATTTTTCAAAGAACCAACTTCTTTCCTTGATCATTTGGATTTTTTTTGTGTTTCTATTTTGTTTTTTCTACTCGCAGCTATGTTATTTCTTTCTGTCTCCCTATTTTGGGGTCCTTGCATTGAGCACTTTTTAGTTCTATGAGCTGCGTCATTAAGCTACTCAGGTGAGCCCCTTCTTCCTTCTTGATGTGCGCTTACAAAGCTATAAATTTTCCTCTCAGTACTGCTTTTGCTGTGTCCCATAAGTTTTGATAGTTTGTGTCTTTATTTTCATTTGTTTCCAGGAACCTTTTGATTTTGTCCTTGGTTTTATCTCGGACCCACTGGTTATTCAGTATGAGGCTGTTTAACTTCAGGTGTTAAATTTTTTTCTTCTGTGTCCCTTTGGAATTCACAAATAATTTCAGAGTCTTGTGGTCAGCAAAGGTAGCCTACAATATTTCTATCCTCTTGATATTTTGGAGTTATGTTTTATATGCCAGTATGTAGTCTATCCTGGAGAATGTCCCATGTACATTGAAGAAGAATGTGTATCCAGGTTTCTGGGGATTGAGTGTCCTATATATATCCACTAGGCCTCTTTCTTTCATTTCTCTCCTCAGGTCTAGTATATTCTTGTTGGGTTTCAGTCTGGTTGACCTATCCAGTGTTGACAAAGCCGTGTTGAGGTCCCCCACAATTATTGTGTTGTAATTGATATTATTTTTCAGATTTGTAAACAATTGTATTAAATATATTGCTGGACCCTCATTCGGTGCATATACATTTAGGAGGGTTATTTCTTCCTGCTCTACATACCCCTTGATTAATATAAAATGTCCATCTTTGTCCCTTACAACCTTCCTGAGTATAAAGTTTGCATTATCTGATATTAGTATGGCCACTCCAGCTTTTTAATGGGTGTTGTTTGCTTGGATAATTTTTCTCCAGCTTTTATTTTGAGTCTATGTTTGTTCTGACTATTCGGGTGCGTTTTTGTAGGAAGCAGAAGGTTTGATTGCGTTTTTTGATCCATTTAGCCACTCTGTGTCCCTTAACTGGTGCATTTAGTCCATTGACATTGAGAGAAAGAATTGTCCTGTGATTTAATGCCATCCTTATATAGAAATTTGGTGTGTCTTTTGGTTAGTCTTGTCTTAAATTAGGTCTTTCAGGTTTTTTTCTTAAGTCTGGTATTGAGTCTGTAAAGTTTCTGAGCTGTTTTTTGTTTGTGAAACCATGTATTCTTCTGTCAAACAGAAAGTAAGTTTTGCTGAGTGCATATTCTAGGTAAAGCATTCATTTCATTCAGTCTTGTCACAATATCCCACCACTGCTTTCTGGCCTTGAGTGTTTTTGGTGACAGGTACGCTGTAAATCTCAAAGATGCTCCCTTGCATGTAATTTCCCTTTTTGGTCTTGCTGTTTTCAGTATTCTGTCTCTATCTGTGGGATTCGTCATTGTGACTAGGATGTGTCTTAGGGTCTCTTTTGGTTGGTACTCTTCGACCATGCAGGATTTGATCACATATATTCTTTAGCTCTGGAAGTTTCTGTTTAATGATTTTCTTAACCATTGATTCTTCCTGCAAATTTTCTTCCTGGGTTTCTGGGACTCTAATGATTCTTAAGTTGTTTCTGTTGAGCTTATTATAGACTTCTATTTTAATCTGTTCCCATTCTTTGACTATTTTTTCCATTGTCTGTTAATTTACTTTACATTATTTTTTTCCAATCTCTCCCACTGTATGGAATTGTTATTATCTCATCTTCCACAGCACAAATTCTATTCTCAGCTTCTGTTACCCTGTCCCAGAGCTTATCCATTTTGTCATTCATTTTGTTCACTGAGTTTTTCAGGCCTGTTATTTGACATGTTATTTTAGTTTGGAGTTTTATGATCTCTCTCTTCATATTTTCTTGGTTCTTGTTAGTGTTCTGTTCAACTCAATCTATGGTTTCTTTGAGTTCTTTGAGCATCTTCCATATTGCTTGTCTAAAGTCCTTATCTGAGAGGTTGATTAGTTGGTTGGTCATTATCTGGTCATCAGAATTGTCATCTTTATTCTCTATATCTGATGCTGGCCTGCATTGTTTCCCCATTGTCACACTTGTATTGTGGTTTTTTTCTACGTGTTGTGGTGGTATTCATTGGCTAAATGATGTACACAGCCATACTCCTCTGGCTCCACCCTTTCTGGGTGGGTCGACTTGCCTCCAAGGGAGGGGAGTCCTCCGTGGTTGAGGCCTCTCACAGGATCAAATATTAGGCCTGAGCACACAGCAGAGAAGACAGTCCAGAGAGAAATGCTGGGCTTCCGTGATCCAGCACAGTTCTTAGCGTGATTTTTCCTTCACTACGCGGCTTGCTCTTCTGGAGCCTCTTTTCGGCCCACTCCCAAGAGTTTCATGTGACAGGACAGGTGACAGACACACAGAGGCAGCACTCACAATTTTTCACAGTCGGGCCCCACTGGGCAGGCATAGTTTTGTAGGTTTTCCCAGCCTCGTATTTAGATTTTTTTACTCACATTTTTCTTTTTTTTATAATTATATTTATTTAAACACCGTGATTACAAATATGATTATAGTTGTATGATTACGGTCATGTAAAGAACACCCCCCTTTACCAGTGCAACATTCCCACCACCAATTTCCCAGAACTCCCTCCTCACTACCCACCCCCCCACACCTGTACTGGAGACAGGCTTTCTACTTCCCTCATTTATTCACATTGTTATGATAGTTTTCAGTGTAGTCATCTCTCCAACTGCACTCATCACTCTATGTGATGAGCGTCATGTCATGAGCTGCACCTACCAGCCCTCATCTCTCTTGTCTCTGAGATACTGTTAAAAATGTCTTTCATTTTTCTTAAAGCCCATAGATGAGTGAAATCATTTTGCATCTTTCTCTTTCCCTCTGACTTGCTTCACTCAGCATAATAGATTCCATGTACATCCATGTATAGGAAAATTTCATGACTTCATCTCTCCTGATGGCTGCATAGTATCCATTGTGTATATGTATCACAGTTTCTTTAGCCACTCATCTATTGAAGCACATCTTGGTTGTTTCCAGAGTCTGGCTATTTTAAATAGTGCTGCAATGAATATAGGTGCAAGGAAGAGATTTTTGTATTGTTTTTGTGTTCCTCGGGTATATTCCTAGGAGTGATATAGCTGGATCGTATGGAAGCTCAATTTCCAGTTTGTGAAGGAATCTCCATATCGGTTACCATAAAGGTTGTACTAGATGGCATTCCCACCAGCAGTGAAAGAGTTCCTTTCTCTCCACATCCCCACCAGCATTGCTTATTTTCCTTTTTTGATGTGTGCCAATCTCAGTGGCTTGAGGTGGTACCTCATAGTAGTTTTGATTTGCATTTCCCTGACAATTAGTGATGTTGAGCATCTTTTTATGTGCCTTTTGGCCATTTGCCTTTCTTCTTTTTCAAAATGTCTGTTCATTTCTTCTCTACATTTTTTGATGGGGTTAGTTGTTTTTTTCTTGTATAGTTCTGTCAGTACCTTGTAAATTTTGGATATTAGTCTTTTATCTGATGAGTATTGGGTGAATAATTTCTCCCACTCAGTGGGTAACCTTTGTATTCTGGGCACTATCTCCTTTGAGATGCAGAAGCTTCTCAGCTTAATATAGTTCCATCTGTTTATCTCTGCTTCCACTTGTTTGGAAAGTGCTGTTTCCTCCTTAAAGATGCCTTTAGTCTCAATGTCCTGGTCACTCACATTTTTCACTATGAATGATAACACAATTTCTGTCATTAAAATATGAAAAAATTAAGATCTTGTTATTGAGGAATATTTTAGTTTGTAAAACTTCGAAAACAAAGACTAAAGAACTCTTTTCACTGTACAGATGATATTCCGTTTCCTCTGTTTATTTTAAGATGCAGCAAAATAAAAATGATTTGATATTAAATATAACATTAAATTTGATATCAGGTGTGACTGGACTGGGAGATTATGATTTTCTAATTATTAAAATCTACAAATAGATTGTATGCTGAGAATGGATGAGTGAGTGCTAGTGCATAGTACACAAAGAAAAAAGTCCATTGAAGTTGAAGAAGGTCTAGGAAAAAAAGGAGATTATTTATTTATTTGTTTCTTTGTTTGTTTACCTACCTACCTACTTATTTTTATGTTTTGGGAATCACAATTGCCTAGTCTCACAACTTTCTCTATATTCTGTACTCATGTGTCAGTCTGGTAATGCTCATGTGACAATATTCTGTACTGGGCATTGAATCCTGTCAGTTGCATAAAAAGCAATTTCCTTACAAAGTCTTCAAACATCAAAAATCTTAATTTGATTAAAAATATAGATATGAGGAACCAGAATGCTGGCACAAGCCAAAAGGCATCTGCCTTGCATGTGCAGCCTAGGACAGACTGTAGTTTGATCCTTCAGTGTCCCATCTGGTTCCCCAAACCAGGATTGATTTCTGAGTGCATAGCCAGGAGTAACCCCTGAGCGTCACTGGGTATGGCCCAAATACCAAAAATAAATAAGTAAATAAATAAATTAATTAATGTTTGGATATGTGAGGCTCCAATTTTGATTTATAGCAAGAATCTTAATTTGATTGTAGAACTATACATACATGAGATTCTTGAGTTTGATCCATGTCACCACAAACATATATTCCATTGGTATAACATAATATTAAAGATAAAAATATCGGAGACTCAAGAATGAATAGAAGTAGGCCAGAAAGATAGTATAGTAGGTAATACACTTGCCTTTCATGTGGCAGACCCATTTTCTCTCTCTGGCACTACATATGATCTGATCTCTACCAACAGTAAGCTTTGAGCATGACAGTATATTCTAAAATATCACCTCCCCCAATAAAAGTTGAGTATGAGATCAAATATTTCAGAATATCTAAAAAAGTGTAGATACTATAAAAGAAGCTTATAAATTTGGAAGCTAGAAATGTATCAGTGTTAGTTACTAAGATATTTTCTACCATACTTATGGATGACCATGGATTATGAAATTAAGGTTACTGTTGAAAGTGTACTGTTTATCTTAGATTAGGTTAATTCTGATAAAAAATATCATTTCTTACTGGAAAACTTTTTTTGTCCTTATGACTTAAATTTGTCATCAAATGTATATACAAATAAAATATAAGATAGCTATGGAATCAAAAAATTAGTTAACTATGTTGTTAATTTAGAGAAATTGAATTGAAATTTTAAATAGTATAAAATTAGAATAAAACAGGCTAAGTGCCTTGCCCATTATGTGCACATAGTCAGTTGTAAGACAAAATCCAAAGTTGCTTTTCTGATTTCAGGTCTGGTACACGATCAGTTATATCATAAACAGAAAGATAGGGGTCATTTCTATGCAGAACAAAACAAATGAGCTGTGACATTGCTTAAATGTTCCACATGGTTTGTTGCCATCTGTCTTAAAACTCAATCTGTACTCCCAGGAGTTGAGAGTGCTGAGCTGCATTTATATGGAACATGTATACAGGGTATGCAAAATTCCTTATTTGGAGGTTTTGGTCATTGCTATGCATAGAATGTGTGAGATGCAAAATATTTATAACAAAAGTAAAATCTCAGAGCTGTAGAATGTTTGAGTATGATTCTAATGACTTGTTTTACAAGGCTCTATTTTCTTTGTTGTGCAGTTCAACAATTGTATTTTTTTCATGTTAAAATGCTGTTGTAGTAGAATAATAGGTATTGCTTCCAAAGAGAGTGAATTAAAATAGACTGCCTAGATAGAAATCAGATAACCTGTTTCTGGGTTTGATATGTGTGCCCTTAGATTATTTTCACTCTCTAGTTCTCAATTTCTTATTTGATTAGGACATGGCTTGAGATGAAAAATCTTTATTTTCTTTTGAAAAATTGTTAGATCAAGACTATAAAGCATATGATTTTTATTATCTAAATAATAAAATATTCACTAGAATATTTTATGAGATCTTACTGTACTTTAAGCTATGCCTCCTAAACATTTTTGTCTTCATAAGTTGAACTTACATCCATTGGACAATATATTGCTATTTTGCCCTAGTTTCAACCACTATTTTATTTTCTATTTTCTGTTCTGGTGATCATAAAATATGCCTCATATAAATGCTTTGTTATAGTAATTGTCCTTTTTATGAGTGGCTTTTATGTTTTCATATCATAAATTAATTTTTGTCTCAATAATATTCTATTAAATATTATATTTAATTTATTTAATTTTTTAATTTTTTATTTAAACAAATTTATTACATACATGATTGTGTTTGGGTTTTAGTCATGTAAAGAACACCACCCATCACCAGTGCAACATTCCCATCACCAATGTCCCAAATCTACCTCCTACTCACCCAACCTCCGCCTGTACTCTAGACAGGCTTTCTATTTCCCTCGTGCATTCTCATTATTAGGATAGTTCAAAATTTAGTTATTTCTCTAACTAAACTCATCCCTGTTTGTGGTGAGCTTCATGAGGTGAGCTGTAACTTCCAGCTCTTTTCTCTTTTGTGTCTGAAAGCTATTATTGCAAGAATGTCTTTTATTTTTCTTAAAACCCATAGATGAGTGAGACCATTCTGCGTTTTTCTTTCTCTCTCTGACTTATTTCACTCAGCATAATAGATTCCATGTACATCCATGTATAGGAAAATTTCATAACTTCATCTCTCCTGACAGCTGCATAATATTCCAATGTGTATATGTACTACAGTTTCTTTAGTCATTCATCTGTTGAAGGGTATCTTGGCTGTTTCCAGAGTCTTGCTATGGTAAATAGTGCTGCAATGAATATAGGTGTAAGGAAGGGATTTTTGTATTGTATTTTTGTGCTCCTAGGGTATCTTCCTAGGAGTGCTATAGCTGGGTCGTATGGGAGCTCGATTTCCAGGTTTTGGAGGAATCTCCACATTGCTTTCCATAAAGGTTGAACTAGATGGCATTTCCACCAGCAGTGGATAAGAGTTCCTTTCTCTCCACATGCCCACCACACTGCTTGTTCTCATTCTTTATGATGTGTGCCAATCTCTGGGGTGTGAGGTGGTACCTCATAGTTGTTTTGATTTGCATCTCCCTGATGATTAGTGATGTGGAGCATTTTTTTCATGTGTCTTTTGGCCATTTGTATTTCTTCTTTGTCAAAGTGTCTGTCCATTTCTTTTCCCCATTTTTGATGGTATTAGATGTTTTTTCTTGTAAATTTCTATCAGTGCCTTGTATATTTTGGAGATTATCCCCTTGTCTGATGGGTATTGGGTGAATAGTTTCTCCCACTCAGTGGGGGGCTCCTGTATCCTGGGCACTATTTCTTTTGAGGTGAAGAAGCTTCTCAGTTTAATATATTCCCATCTGTTAATGTGTGCTTTCACTTGCTTGGAGAGTGCAGTTTCCTCTTTGAAGATGCCTTTAGTCTCAATGTCCTGGAGTGATATTGCTGATGAATGCAGATGCATAGATCCTCAACAAAATTCTGGCAAATAGAATTAAATGACTCATTAAGAAGATCATCCACTATGATCAAGTAGGTTTCATCCCAGGCATGCAAGGCTGGTATAACATCCGTTAATCTATCAACATAATACACAACATCAACAACAAGAAAAATAGAAATCAAATGATCATATCAATAGACACAGAGAAAGCATTTGATACGGTCCAACACCCATTCTTGATCAAAACTCTCAGCAAGATGGGAATGGAATGAACCTTTCTCTATATAGTTAAGGCCATCTACCATAAGTCAGAGCCAAATATTCTCCTCAATGGATCAAAACTGAAAGCCTTTTCTCTAAATTCTGGCACAAGACAAGGCTGTCCTCTCTCACAAATCCTATTCAACATAGCACTGGAAGTGGGGCCGGCGAGGTGGCGCTAGAGGTAAGGTGTCTGCCTTGCAAGCGCTAGCCAAGGAAGGACCGCGGTTCAATCCACTGGTGTCCCAAATGGTCCCCCCAAGCCAGGGGCAATTTCTGAGTGCTTAGCCAGGAGTAACCCCTGAGCATCTAACAGGTGTGGCCCGAAAAAACAGAAAACAAAAAAATAACAAAAAACATAGCACTGGAAGTACTTACTATAGCTATTAGCCAAGAAAAAGATATCAAGGGAATCCAGATAGGAAAGAAAGAAGTCAAGCTCTCGTTGTTTGCAGATGACATGATACTCTACCTAGAAAACCCTAAAGTCTCTACGAAAAAGATTCTAGAAATAATAGACTCATATAGCATGGTGGCTGGCTACAAAATTAACACACAAAAATCAATGGCCTTTCTATACACCAATAGTAATCAGGAAGAAATGGACATTAAGAAAACATCCCCATTCACAATAGTGCCACACAAACTCAAATATCTTGGAATCAACTTGACTTAAAATGTGAAGGACCTATACAAAGAAAACTATAAAACTCTGCCCCAAGAAATAAGAGAGGACACGCGGAAATGGAAGCACATACCCTGCTCATGGTTTGGCAGGATTAACATAATTAAAATGGCAATATTCCCAAAGCATTGTACAGATTTAATGCGATCCCTCTAAAGATACCCATGACATTCTTCAAAGAAGTGCATCAGGCACTTTTAAAATTCATTTGGAACAATAAACACCCTAAAATAGCTAAAGCAATCATTGGGGAAAAAATATGGAAGGAATTATTTTCCCCAACTTTAAACTGTACTACAAAACAATAGTTATCAAAACAGCATGGTATTGGATAAAGACAGGCCCTCAGATCATTGGAATAGGCTTGAATACTCAGAGAATGTTCCCCAGACATCCAATCACCTAATTTTTGATAAAGGAGCAAGAAATCCTAAACGGAGCAAAGAAAGCCTCTTCAACAAGTGGTGTTGGCACAACTGGCTAGCCACTTGCAAAAAATTGAACTTAGACCCCCATCTAACATCATGTACGAAGGTTAAATCCAAATGGATAAAAGACCTCGATATCAGATCCTAAACCATAAGATATATATTTATTTTATTATTATAAATAGAACTGAAATATAGCACATTTGGAGAGGAGGCGCTAATATCAAGAAATGCTAAGGGAACCTAAATATGCTCTGACAAAAATTGTGAAAGGTGGGGTGGTACTATCAATGTACTATCTCCATTCTCTAGCTAGGACTATATCTGGCAGTCATTAAGTAATTATGTAGAATCTGGGATTGAATGTGGTTCATTGCACTTGCCAGACCTCTGCTCATGGAAGCGGCTATCTACACAGAGTAGCTTTATACTATCTTTTTTTCCCATTTATTTATGTAAATTTGTATTTTTTCGACTTCTTGTATTTTGTGAGTAAGAGAGCTTTGAACATTTTTGTACAAATTTATTTATTGTTCCCTGCTTTCAGTCATATGACATATATACCAGAAATACCAGAAATGGAATCACATTATCATATGTAAATTTTGAGAGTCTTTCATAGAGCCTTGCCATATTATGCTTTACATTCTAAATAGTTGTGTGTAAGGATGTGATAATATAATCATACATTGTTACATTGTGATTTACATCTTTACCTCAACATTATTTTTAGTTTATAACATGCTTGTCATTTTAAAGATTCATTGTTTTATATAATTCGTGCTATATTGATTTCATTTTAAAGGAATCATTAAGCTTTCTTTTTCATTATTAAGTGGCAAAGCTTTATATTCTGTAGCTATTTCTTGGAATTTGAGACATCACATAGCAAACTTGATCATTGAGATTAGAAGTCATTTACAGATATTCTGCTACCGACTTTTTGGTAAGTCTTCTTTCTGAGGATATAAAGATTTTAATTTTCATCAAGTAAAATAAACTTGTTCTACAATAGGCCACATAAACTCCTAGAGTAAAACAGATTGTTAAACTTCTAATATTTTTCTAAAACTGAAATTATCAGACTTTTACTTGTCAAAAACTTAATATAATTTGTTTTATATTTATCTGAGCTTTGTGTGTGTGTGTTAATTGATATTATTTTTCTAACTCCTTTAAAAATGACTTTTATCTTGTAAGTTTTACTCATATTGACATTTTGATGGTTTAACACATTAATGAAATTACTAAAAGAGCAGCTATGTTCTTTGAAAATCAAATATTGACAGAAAACACTAAAGGGACATTTAAAATGTGTTTTTTATTTCTTTTACAGTTTGAAAACATATTGCTGCTTGGTAGCTCCCTAAGCCATTCTTTCTACTACATGTTCATATGATATTTGACAATGTTACATTGTATTTTTCTTTTCTAGATTTATGTACACAAATTGATTGCTCAGCTGTCTATGCATACATAAATTTCTCATCTTCTCTCAGCAATATGATGCAAATTTCTCAAACCATGAAGAAATATTTTTCATAGTCTCTAAAGTTTTTGTACATCCAAATTTTAATATTTTCATTAAATACATGATAAACTATAATTGTATAAATTAAATGTCTATATTTAGTGCCAAGTATTGAACCTGGGTATGCCACATGCAAGGCAAATTTTTATTAGCTGTACTATCTCCATCCCTGAGAAACCAAGTATTTTATTGTTAATACCTACTTACAAATAGGGATAAGAATATAAATAGGAGATATCTTATAAGGTTGCAGTTTACAAAGATGAAAATTATTTCTAACAAATATTCAATCAAAATATTCATGGTCACTTTGTCCTAAAGGAAACAAAGGAAGAAATTTTTGCTACTTTCTAATACGATATGTGATATACAGTACCATTCATGTGTTCTTTTTTAGTTCTTTAAAGATTACCTACTTACTGTTTTAAATTTTCTGAGATAGATTGTAATAGAAAGCTGAAAATATCCCTTATTTACACCGAAGAAACAATGATGCAAAAACACACAACCAGCCACTGTTCAATAAGACAGTTTAACCAGATTTCTAAACCTAACCATAAATTTTCTATGGGGTTACAAATTAAGTGGAAAAAAATCCTACTATCAGAAGTTAAATCACAACCTAAAAGATAGTTCTCAGAAATACTTAGTCAAATTAAAATTCACTTTAAACTATTTTTTTCCATTAAGGGATATTCTAGCTTTAAGTTAAGGCACTATAATAAAGGGCAGAAAATTTTAGAAAATAGAAAACTCAGGCAATGCAAATATTAAGTCAGTAAATGACATGAGAATAGTTTTGCATTATAATGTGTTGTTTTTTAAGTGGCATAAACAAGGTAGCTTTAATCATTCACTGGGAGCTTTGCCCAGTTGCTTTGTCCTGGCCATGGTTTTGGGAGGCAGAAATGCAGTGAAAGCTCTCCTTGTTAGCTTTGTTAGGGTTATTGATACTAAACTTAGAAACAAATACAAGAAACTTTGCAAAAGTAATTAGGACAAAATAAAGTTCTTTGAGAAATTCCTGGACTTAAAGTCCTTTCTAAAGACTTACTTAAATTTCTATAAAAAATATATATCTAAATGTCTTAAAGATGCAGTTGTTTGTAAGTTATTTTTTACCCTAACACCTTAGTCCTAAGGAAATAATACACCATCAGAGCTCTCTCTTACAAATAACAGAAAATTATTGCACTTTATTTTATTCTTGGGAGCAGGATGTGCATAGGAGAGGAGGACTGCAAATCCTGGAGCGATTTCTCTGGCTCTTACAGACCCATAGTCTGAATATTGTTGTGTTTTTTGTTTTTTGTTTTTTGTTTCTTTTTTTTTGCTTTAGAGCAGGGATTAAAGGGCACTGAGCCAGTCTGGGGTCACATAAAATACCCTGAGAATCTCTTTCCCATGCTAACAACTTTCAGAATCAAGGCCAAAGTTTCAATTATTATTGTGTGGTTGTTGCAATTACTGCTGCTATTATGGTGGCACTTTTCAAAACAGTTAACATCAGTGCTGTGCTGAGGGAAGCATTGCCAGATAATGGCTTTTCTCTTGCTTTATTGATTTTCCATTTACAAATGCACAGTTTTTTCTATATTCTTACAGCACAGACCACAATTTGGAAGCCAAAAATCTATTGTTCCAAGTTATAAACTGGTAAAGCACTCTTCTCAGCTCTGGGAATACAATGATGATTAAGAAATTGCATTTGCTATAGATAAATAAGAGTCTAGTAGCAAAAAAGATGCTTGAAAAATAGGTCAGATGACACTTAGAAATAAGTTTTGTTTACTTCTGTCTTTGATTAAATAGTGAAATATTGAGAAATAATGTAAAACACTTATTTTTAAATCCAGGGACTACTATTATGCTTGACTTATAAAAGTTTTTATTTAAATTGAGTCAGTGAACAAATAAATTATTATATTAAACTAAATGTATAGTAGATAAATATTTTAAGTTTTAGACAATTTTAAGAAAATGATTAAGAAACATAAGATCATTCTCATAAAATCATTTAAGTTTTTAAATTTTTATTACCTCTGTCACAGGTATTGATGTAACTTTGTATGAAACACAATTAATTCCTAACAATAATAAAATTTCATTCATGTATGTCTGCATGCCTCTCTAAAATATAAATGTAATAACTACTATGTTTTTATTTTAAAACAAAGTATGTGACACAATCAGTATTCACTCACTATGGAGCATGTCTCAGACCCTGTTGAACTAAAATAAATAAAAAATATGTAAATTGGGGCCTGAGCTATAGCACAGTGGTAGGGCATTCACCTGGCCTGCGGCTGATTCAAGACGGAAATTGGTTGGATCCCCGGTGTTCCATATGGTTTCAAGCCAGGAGTGATTTCTGAGTGAATAACCAGAAATAACCCCTGAGCATCACAGGCTGTGGCCCCCCAAAAGATAAAAATATGAAAATTAACATTAAAATGTTATTAGAAGCTATATAACTTTTTAAAAAAAATTTTATTTAAAAAACTTTATTACATACCTGATTGTGTTTGGGTTTCAGTCATGTAAAAAACACCACCCATCACCCGTGCAACATTCCCATCACCAATGTCCCAAATCTCCCTCCTACCCACCCAACCTCCGCCTGTACTCTAGACAGGCTTTCTATTTCTCTCGTGCATTCTCATTATTAGGATAGTTCAAAACTTAGTTATTTCTTTAACTAAACTTATCCCTGTTTGTGGTGAGCTTCATGAGGTGAGCTGTAACTTCCAGCTCTGTTCTCTTTTGTGTCTAAAAGTTATTATTGCAAGAATGTCTTTCATTTTTCTTAAAACCCATAGATGAGTGAGACCATTCTGCATCTTTCTCTCTCTCTCTGACTTATTTCACTCAGCATAATAAATTCCATGTACATCCATTTATAGGAAAATTTCATGATTTCATCTCTCCTGACAGCTGCATAATATTCCAATGTGTATATGTACTACAGGTTCTTTAGCCATTCATCTGTTGAAGGGTATCTTGGCTGTTTCCAGAGTCTTGCTATGGTAAATAGTGCTGCAATGAATATAGGTGTAAGGAAGGGAATTTTGTATTGTATATTTGTGCTCCTAGGGTATATTCCTAGAAGTGGTATAGCTGGGTCGTATGGGAGCTTGATTTCCAGGTTTTGGAGGAATCTTCATATTGCTTTCCATAAAGGTTGAACTAAATGGCATTCCCACCAGCAGTGGATAAGAGTTCCTTTCTCTCCACATTCCCGCCAACACTGCTTGTTCTCATTCTTTGTGATGTGTGCCAATCTCTGGGGTGTGAGGTGGTACCTCATAGTTGTTTTGATTTGCATCTCCCTGATGATTAGTGATGTGGAGCATTTTTTTCATGTGTCTTTTGGCCATTTGTATTTCTTCTTTGTCAAAGTGTCTGTCCATTTCTTTTCCCCATTTTTGATGGTATTAGATGTTTTTTCTTGTAAATTTCTATCAGTGCCTTGTATATTTTGGAGACTATCCCCTTGTCTGATGGGTATTGGGTGAATAGTTTCTCCCACTCAGTGGGGGGCTCCTGTATCCTGGGCACTATTTCTTTTGAGGTGCAGAAGCTTCTCAGTTTAATATATTCCCATCTGTTAATGTCTGCTTTCACTTGCTTGGAGAGTGCTGTTTCCTCTTTCAAGACTCTCATGAAATCAAAAAAACAGGAACACTTTCAAATAGCTTTTATGAAGCCAACATCACTTTGATACCTAAACAAGACATAGATGCTACCAAAAAAGAAAATTACAGACCAGTATCTCTGATGAATACAGATGCAAAGATCCTCAACAAAATCCTGGCAAATAGGATTCAATGCCTCATTAAGAAGATTATCCACTATGATCAATTATGTTTCGTCCCAGGAATGCAAGGCTGGTTTAACATCCATAAATCTATCAACATAATACACAACATCAACAAGAAAAATAGAAATCACATGATCTTATCTATAGATGTAGAGAAAGCATTTGATAAGGTCCAACACCCATTCTTGATCAAAACTCTCAGTAAGATGGGAATGGAAGGAACATTTCTCAATATAGTTAAGGCCATCTACCACAAGCCAGATGCAAATATTGTCCTCAATGGAGAAAAACTAAAAGCCTTTCCTCTAAATTCTGGCACATGAGAAGGCTGTCCTTTCTCACCACTCCTATTCAACATAGCACTGGAAGTACTTGCTATAGCGATTAGGTAAGAAAAAGATAACAAGGGAATCCAGATAGCAAAGGAAGAAGTCAAGCTCTTGCTGTTTGCAGATGATATAATACTCTACCTAGAAAACCCTAAAGTCTCTACGAAAAAACTTCTGGAAACAATAGACTCATAGCAAGGTGGTGGGCTACAAAATTAACACATAAAATCAATGGCCTTTCTATATACCAATAGTAATCAGGAAGAAACGGACATTAAGAAAACAACCCCATTCACAATAGTGCCACACAAACTCAAATATCTTAGAATCAACTTGACTAAAAATGTAAAGGACCTATACAAAGAAAACTATAAAACTCTGCCCCAGGAAATAAGAGAGGACATGCGGAAATGGAAGCACATACCCTGCTCATGGTTTGGCAGGATTAACATCATCAAAATGTCAATACTCCCCAAAGCATTGTACAGATTTAATGCGATCCCTCTAAAGATACCCATGACATTCTTCAAAGAAGTGCATCAGGCACTTTTAAAATCATATGGAACAATAAACACCCTAGAATAGCTAAAGCAATCATTGGGAAGAAGAATATGGGAGGAATTACTTTCCCCAACTTTAAACTGTACTATAAAGCAATAGTTATCAAAAAAGCATGGTATTGGAATAAAGACAGGCCCGCAGTTTAGTGGAATAGGCTTGAATACTCAGAGAATTGTCCCAGACATCCAATCACCTAATTTTTTATAAAGGAGCAAGAAATCCTAAATGGAGCAAAGAAAGCCTCTTCAACAAGTGATGTTGGCACAACTAGCTAGCCACTTGCAAAAAATTGAACTAGACCCCCAGCTAACATCATATATGAAGGTTAAATTCAAATGGATGAAAGACCTCAATATCAGCAGACCCAAAACCATAAGATACATAATACAACACATAATTAAAACACTCCAGGATATTGAGACTAAATACATCTTCAAAGAGGAAGCTATATAACTTTTATTTATGATAAAAATAATGTAGACAGTGTTCTCTTTTTAATTTCAGATTACTTCCCTTTTAAAATACACTCTTTAATTGAATCACTGCAAGATATGTAATTACAAAGTAAGTCATGATTGAATTTCAGTCATATAATATCCAACACCCTTTGCCAGTTTTCCTCCCACTCTATCCCCTGCCATCTTTCTTCCTCGTAGCAGAAATTTTTCTTCTTTCTGTCTTCCGTTTTTTATCTAAGTGGTTTATGTCCTACATCCATTTGTGAGATTTCAGTGAATCCGCTTTATGGAGAGTGGGTTGCATGGACGGTGAAATATGAAATATAAAATAATGAAACCCCAGACAGAGAATGTGGGGTCAACACGTTTTTCTGGCAGGAGTGCGACAAGTTTATTTTCCAAGCAGGGGTTTTATAGGGGTAAGCCAGTCACAGGTGAAGAATAATTATAATCGCAAATCAAAATACAACAGAACTATACCTAAGCTATGGGTGTGCCTGTAAAAATTCTAAGCTATAAGAGAGAAGGTTACACTCAGGTAACTCTTTGCAAGCTTACTTCAAATGCAAAATCAGGATTAGGAGGAAGTAGGAAATATCTAGAAACTTGATCTTCCTGGGCTGGACTCTATTGTTTTAGGGGTCAAGTAAAGGAAGGAGCCGATAGCCCAGGGTTCTGCTCTCTGGCTTTGCCCTTGACCACCAGATAATGCAGCTGCAAGGACATATTTGAAAAAGAGGAAAAACATTGTCTTTGCTTTTAGGGCTAAATATTATCCAGGAAAGGAGTTCTCTTAGTAATCTTTGGTGCTGGAATTTCTGAGCCAAATTATTTGATAGAGGCCACAATTTTGCCTGATATTAATTAAGGAGAGTAGCCAAATGCTGACCGAAAATGTAATGCCAAGCATCTCTTTGGAAATTCCTCAACCATACAAGCAGGTGAAAAAAAGGCTTCCACTGCAGGCCTTTTGAGGAACCCCGTGGGGCTAATTTCAGTTCTCCCCACTTGGAAAATCTGAGGATACATCTGGTGGGTTGAATTTCCCTAAAAATTTATGTATGCATGGCACGTTTTCTCTTTTAGAGACAGTGGTTTGCAATATTGTTACTAAAGGATATTATGCCTATTACTTAGACTCCTTTCACCAACTAAATCTTGTCCAGAGTTATCATTTCCAACAGTCATTAGCATAATGGTCCCTTCTCTCCCCTAACTTTGTGGTAAGCTTATTTATGGAAAGATTTACACAATAGACTAGACTTTCTAACCCCCATCTGTTTTGTCTTTGGATATTATTTTTATACCACATTAATTTTATATCCCACAAATGAGTGTGAACATTCTCTTTCTATCCCACTTCTTCTGACTCATTTCCCTTAACATAATATTCTCCATATCCATCCATGTATAAACAAATTTCATGGCTTCATTTTTCTTGTTTTTATTTTTTAATTTTAATATAATTTTTATTTTGATCATAGTGGTTTACATATTGTTGACAATAATATTACAGGTTCATATTTACATAAATTCAGGGGGGTTCCCATCACCGATTTGTCCTCCCTACACCCCCGTGTTTGTCCTACCTCCCATATCCTCCTTTCTCACCCCCGGGACTGCGAGATATTGTGGTCCCCTCTGTACCTAGATTACTACTTAGTAGTCTTGGTCTTGATGCCTCCCTTATTTCCCCCTCTAACTGGGAGGAAGGACTACATAGTTCAAGTTATGCGGTTTTATTTGAAGAAGAGAAAAGTAATAAACTGGGGTAAAAGTCTAATATGCCGAAAATGGGGGAATCCTTCTAAAGGCTCTCATCATCTATTTGAGAGATGAAGGAGAAAAAGAAGGTGAAACACCCCAACAGTACAAAAAGAAGAGTCAAATAGCCAGTGAGCACTCCAGTGATAATGATGGCACCACAAAAATAAAGTCATAGTCTTGAGTTAAAAAACCTGGCAGTGCACCTAAAGAAAGAAAAGAAAAGAAGAAAAAAAAAACAATATAAATATAAATGGGGACAACAACTTCAATAACCACACCAAAACAAAGAAATCAACAAAAAGTAGATAGGTAAATAAAATTAATAATAATAAAAAATGAAGAAAAAATAATATATAAAAGATAAAAATGTTTTGTGCTTTTTGCCTTTTTTTCCCTCCTGCACTGGCACAGTCCCTTCTGAGTTCAGCCTGCTTTTGCCCCCTGTGGTGTGGGGATGGGTCCCCTCCCTGAACGTGGTTCTAGAGGGGTCTGTTGGGTGGGCTTGCAGAGATTTTGCTCCTCCTATGTTCTCTAGTCGGGTGGCTGAGTGGCAGGTGCACTCACTCTGCTTGCAGCCAGGTCAGGTAGGGGGTCCCTGGGTTCAGGTGCGGGACTTAGGCGGAGTGTGGGGTCCGGCGCCCACGTTGGGAGGTGGCTGGGTGGCAGGTGCACTCACCCTGCTTGCAGCCGGGTCAGTTCGGGGATCCCTGGGTTCAGGCGGGGGACTTAGGTGGAGTGCGGGGTCCGGCGCCCATGTGGGGAGGTGGCTGAGTGGTAGGCGCACTTACCCTGCTTGCAGCCCATTTTTCTTGTTTTTAGTTTGTTTGTTTTGATTTGTTTTTTGACCACACTCAGCAGTGCTCAAGGTTACTCCTGTGTTCTGTGCACAGAATTGCTCCTAGCAGGCTCAGGATACTATATGAGGTGCTAAAGGTCAAACCCAGGTTGGCCTCATGCAAGGCAAATGCCCTCCCCACTGTGCTATTTCTCCAGTCCTCAGCTTCATTTTTCTTGAGCTGCATAGTATTCCATTGTGTAGATATACCACTTTTCTTTACTCACTCTTCTGTTCCTTGGCACTTGTATTATTTCCTGATTCTGGTTATTGTGAATATTTCTACAATGAAAATAGGAGTACGGAATGCTCTTCTGCATTGTGCTTTGGGCTTCCTGTGTTATATTTCTATACGCATTATTGTGGGGTCATATTGGAGTTCAATTTCTAGTTTTTCGAGGAATGTCTATATTTTTTCCCAAAAGACTTGACTAGTTGACATTCAACCAGCAGTTAATAAAATTCCCTTTCTCCTTGCATCTGAACTAGCATGGGTTTTTCTTGGTCTTTTTGATGTATGCTAGTTTGTAGTGTGAGATGATATCTCATTGTTTTTTTTTTTTAATTTGCACCTCCCTGATTATTAATGATGTGGAGCATTTATTGTGCCTTTTGGCCATTTTTATTTCTTCCTTGAGGAAATATCTATTCATCTATTCTCTCCATTTTTGGAGGGGATTATATTTGTTGTTGTTGTTAATTCTAGCAGCTAAAGCAATTCTTGTGGAAAAAAAGATGGAAAAGCATAAATTTATCTAACTTCAAAATGTATTATAAATCAGTAAGCATTAAAATAGCATGGAATAGGAGCCAGAGAGATAGCACAGTGGTACTGTGTTTGCCTTCCATGCAGAAGGACAGTGGTTCAAATTCCAGCAGCCCATATGATACCCCGAGCCTGCCAGGGGCGATTTCTGAGCTTAGAGCCTGGAGTAGCCCCTAAGCACTGCCAGGTGTGATCCAAAATTCCCCCCCCCAGAAAGCATGGTATAAAATAAAGAAACACCCTTAGGACAATGGTATACATGTCAGTATCTTGAGACTGATGTTCAAGGAATGTGAACCATTAGTATTTGATAAAGTGGCATAAATACAAGTGAAAGAGGGAAGTACTCATCAAGTGGTGTTTGGAAATCTATTCAGCTATGTGCAAAACAGTGAGATTATGTACTGAACAGAAATGGTGAACAAGATAAGAAGATTACACATGGAATGGTATAAACTGTTCATCCAACACCATATGATAAAGAATCAATATTTCAGATATATGTCACTACTATAACTAAGATTACTTTTTGCTTGAGTTGGGCTTACCCTTCTAGTGAGCAAATAAGTTAATGGGAAATACACTACATATCACTGCATATTTTATAAAATTTTGTGGCAGCTTTTTTTTTTTTTCCAGAAAAGTGGTATGTATGCTGGGAACAGGGATAGAGAGAGGACAACACTACTGGTGGGAATGCCCCTGATTCAGTGTCACTATGTACCTAAAATATTACAGTGAAAGATTTGTAATTCACTTTGGTCACAATAAAAATGGTTTAAAAAAACAAAAAAACAAAAAAACAAAACAAAAAAAAACTGGGTAATATGGGATGCGAGTGGTGGCGAAGAGCTGTAAGTCATCTGTCTTGCCAGTGCTAGCCTAGTATGGACCGCAGTTCATCTCCTGGTGATCCAAATGCTACCCCAAGCCGGTAGCTATTTCTGAGCACATAGGCAGTAGTAACCCCTTTGCATCACTGGGTGTTGCCCCCCGCAAATTGGGTAATATTCCTTATAAAATACCTGTAACTATACTACAGTTGTGCCCTTATTGGGTAAAATATGATAAAATTGAATCAGTTCCACATTTAAAAATAGTTACTTCTACAAAGAACTACTATTACAAGATGCTAAAATTATAGCTAAAACAAAACCATTAAATTGTATGTATATAATTTATAAAGTTATATATAATGATCTTCATAATGCATAGGTTTACTTATTTTGATTTACTCGTAAATATATAGTTAGTTTTCATTTCATAAAAACTTGAAAGTTTGAGATAGTAGTGTTTTATTCTCTCTCTCTTTATTTTTTTGGTTTTTGGGTCACACCCAGTGGCGCTCACGGGTTATTCATGGTTCTGTGCTCAGAAGTCGCTCCTGGTAGCTTGGGGAACCATATAAGATGCTAGGAATTGAACGGAGTCCATCTGGGGTTGCCCTTATGCAAGGCTAACACCCTACTGCAATGCTATCACTCTGGCCCCTAATAGTGTATTATTCTCTAGCACTGTTTTTTGCTTGGATACCAATAAAAGGATGTCAAGGTAATGTTAAGAAGGAAGGGTAAATCTTATTTTTTTTCATTGAGGAAAAAAAAAACAACCAATACTTTTTTAGGGAGAAAACAAAGCAGTATTAATGGATTTTCTGGATGACAGCAATGTAACTAATCAAATGTTTTGTTTCAGAAACTTTAAATATTATAGGAAAGAAATTTGTCATTTCTTGAATTTCTGCTATAGATTTAAGTCTTTAGGACAGTAATAACAATAAGACTACTATGAATGATGACTTTTTATCAGTAAACTAAAATTAAATATTTCCTTTATCTTAAAAGAATGTTTTCATGTAAAACAGTAAAACATATTAATGACTTAATCCACTTAATTTATATATTATATTTTCAATAGATAAAAGCATACCCTCATAGCTATATTTAAAATAGTTTAGTGTAATGTTTTCATGGAAAATATTTATCATAATTTAGCTTTAACATATTTTATTTAAATCTATAATTTCAGTTTTATCACAAGTTGTCAAGATGAGTATATACACTGAGAATTACCAAAATGAAGACTAACATTTTAAGCTAGAATAAAAGAATAGAAATTGTAGTCCAAGATTTTGATGGAACATTCAAAATTAGAAAATAAATTTGAAAATTACATATTTCAAATAAATGTTTTAGAATTTCTGATAAAACAATACATTATTTAGATAATTTTAACAAACATATTATTCTTTATAGATAAAATACCTTACAAGATACAATGATCATAAGTGAAATAATTTAAATTTTTAATAAAATAGCAAATAATCTATCATAGTTTGTTACAATCTAAATTCATATTTAATTTCAAAAAAATAAAAAGTAGTATTTCTTGCGGTGTTGCAAATTTGTGAAAAATTGGATCATATCACTATCTACAAAAACTGATCAACACTATAAAAGTGAAAACTAGAATAAAGTAATATTCATTAAAATGCATGTTTTTGCTTATAAGTTTATCTCATCTATTTAATTTTATTTATTTTTAATAATTTATAAATTAAAGAAATTTAAATTATTTGAAAATTTATAGAAATTTATAGAAATATGTTTAGCTCAAGAATAAAATAACTTTGAAAAATTTACTTTTATCATTAATAGTAGCAAAAGATTTGCTGATAAAATAATTTGTCCAATTTTCAATTTTTGTTGTTTAATTGTTACGAATTTTTTTAATTTTTTGACTGTTTTTAAAGGCTGATTATGTCCAATTAGAGAGCCATAATTATTTGGAATTTGAACTTAATAAGGATGGAAATCTCTATTCTTCTGTCCTATGACATATTAATTTGTGGTTTTGAACTGGAGAAATTGGTTAACATGAGGTCTGTGGAATTGGAAAAATGGTAGGAAAGATTTTAGTCAGCTTTCAGCTAAAGTACACAGTAAATATGAGACCAAGCATCTACTCTCCACTCTCAGTATGATTAAGACTTATTAAATATGGTAAAACAATTAAATTCATGTCCTATTAGCCTACAGCAGGGTTGTTTGTTTCGTTTTCTTTCTTTTTTTTTTATAGTTTGGTGACCACACCTGGTGGTATTCAGTGCTTCCCCTAGCTCTGTGCTCATGGAAAACTCCTGAAAGTGCTTGGTACTATGTATGATGCTGGGAATGAACCTGGATCATCCAATAGCAAAGCAAGTGCCTTACCTCCTATATTGTCTCTCTAATCCAGAGTTATTTTTTAAAAGTTCCAAATATTTTTAGTATGTGTCAGTTATAGTTAAGAAAATTAGTCATGGTTTATAAACTTTGGAAATAATCCAAATTACTTGGAAAGCTTATTAAATCTTAGATCACTGAATCCAGAACCAGAGTTTCTGATTTAGTACAGCTGAACCTGAAATAAAAATGTGTCTTTCTTCTAATACCTTCTCAGTTAATGATGACTCCGTCTGTCCGGGGACAAATTCTAAGACTTGTTCACCATCTTTAAAGACTTTTGATCGAAAGCTGTAAGAATATAATTAGTAATTTGAGGGATATTTTTCAGTCTTTAAGGAATGAATGTTACATGATAAATCCATAAATACAAATGTGAAACATTTATAGAACTGTTTTTGTTCTAGAAAATAGCTAAGAAATGCCATAGGGTGTGCAAAAAATTAAAGGACTCAAAATAAAAAAGAACTACTAATGATGCCATATTTTAGAATAGATCTATAGTTAAAATAGAAGCTAAGATATGAACCTTTATTCCCTCAGAAGCTAAGTGACTTTGAACATTTGGGGTGATCAGAAGCAAAATGATTAAGCACAGAGAGTTTTGGAGGATGTTAAAGGGAAGCAAACAAATGAATTGGGTATTGATTAGTCAAATCCAGTATTGTTCTTATTTCATTAGAGGTTGGAGTTTTCATATAATTATATATATATATATATATATATATTTGCACATAATATACAATATATATGTTTTAATATAAATATAACTAGGTCATATAATAACATACATATTTTCTTATATGCATTAAAATACCTGGAAGTGCTTTTTCATTTGGAGGAAAATCATTCCAAACAGATTAAGTACTTGATGACTTCTGGAACAAGATTAAAACTTCACCTTCAGTTTTTGGAGTGGATGTAGTGCATACTAGGAGAGTTTTTCTTCAAGCATTCATGAATAGGGAAGAATTCCTTTTGCACATGATTCTTTAAGTAGAGATGCACGAATGTCACTTCATATCTTCAGGTAAAAGCCCTTAAAATTTGCGTAACATAATATTTATAACAGTAACTCCAGAGGCTGGACAAGAGTGTAGAGGTAGGGCATTTGCATTTCATGGGGCTGATCCAGGACAGACCTCGGTTCAATTCCTGGCATCCCATATGGTCCCCAAGCCAGGAGCAATTTCTGAGAACATAGCCAGGAGTAACCCCTGAGCATCATCAGGTGTGCCCCCCAAAAAAGAAATAATAATATTAAGTCCAGCAGTGATTGAAGTTGTGAGTTATTAAATTTGTGGTAAGAGTAACGTGGAATAGTTTTATAGAAAATGTGATATACCTTCACAAATTCTACAATGTTTTAAAATTATATACTTATGTAAATTAATATTTTAACATAATTTTTAATTAACAGACATCAAACTGTCATAAAATTCACTATAGAGTTTAAGCCTTTAGCAGTCACTAAGTAGTAGTCAAGCACATACTTTGTTCTTAATTTTTCCCTTCATTCAAGTTTCAGTTGACCATTTATGTCAGTTTGAAATAAATATATTTTCCTTCTAAAAAGAATTCATTTCAAACAAAATATGTAAATATGATTTAGTGCATTTAAGTCCATGCTTTTTACAGTATTCAGTATTTTTGTTTTTTATTATGTTTATATTTAATTTAAATTACCATGATATACATAACTACAAAGCTGTTCATGATTGAGATTAAGGCATACAATGTCCAACACCCTTCACCCTTCAGCAATGCACATTTCCTGCCACTAGTGCTCCCAGTTTTCCTTTTCCTTCCTGCCTTTCCCCTGGCATGCCTCAATGGCAGACATTTCTCTCTCTCTCTCTCTCTCTCTCTCTCTCTCTCTCTCTCTCTCTCTCTCTCTCTCTCTCTCTTTTTTTTTTCTCTCTCTCTCTCTTTTCCTTCAGTTCCTTTTAGACACTATGGTTTGCAACATTGTTTTAGAGGAATATTATGCACTTTATCTCCTTTCAGCATTCAGTTCATGTCCAGATTGATCATTTCCAAGTATCACTGTCATAATTGTACCTTCTCTGCCCTAAGTGCGTTCTCCTGCTCTATGTTGAAAGCTTCCTACAAAGTCCATGCTTCTATTAATCATTCATGGCATTATGTGTTGAGGCAGGCTTTTAAAATAATTCTGGTTACACTAATCCAGAGCATGAAAAATATAACAGATATCATTAGCAAAAAATGTTCTTTAATTATTAATAATTTAAACATTTTGAACAACATCTATTTGTATTATTACTTTTTTGGGGGGTCACACCCAGCAGCACTCAGGGGTTACTCCTGGCTCTACACTCAAAAATCACTCCTGGCAGGCACGGGGGACCATATGGGATGCCGAGTTTCGAACCACCATCATTCTGCATGCAAGGCAAACTGCTTACCTTCATGCTATCTCTCCGGCCCCATATTATTACATTTGATTAATTTATTTTTAGTCTCCTAAGAAGTGCTTGTAAATTAATCCTGTTGAGACTTGACTAGGCTTGCAGGTGTAAAAGTTCAGTTCTTTGGGGGCACTAGTGAGATGGTATAGCTGGTAGGATCCTTGCCTTATCTATGACTGACCCAGGCTTGATTTCAAGTACCTCACCTCATGTTTCTTTGAGCCCCGCTGGAATGATGCCTGATTTCAGAGCCAGGAGTAAGCCCTGATAATCATGGGCCAAAAGAAAACAAAACAACAGAAACAAAGGGAAATTCACTGATATGGTTGCAAAGTACCATATATACTTAAGTATAAGCTGACCTCCCCCACAATTTTACCCTAAAAACTGGGAAAAATAGTAACATGAGTATAAGCTGAGGTGAAAGATGCAGCAGCCATTGGTAAATTTCAAAAAAAAAATATAGACTCAGTGAGTCCTGGTCGCCACCGCAGTTGCCACTACTGAAGGCTCCTAGCGTTGAGGGTCTGAGATCAGTCCTCTGTACAAGATATCTGAAGAAAGCCCAGATTAATGTGCCTAGGTTACTCCTGAAGTCCTAGAGGTGAGTTTAGGTCGCCTCCATCTTTACTGAGGGCACTGGGCAAGATCACCCCCGCATAGGATCCCCGAAGAAAGCTGAGACTGAGGGGCCTTAGACATGCCTGAACAGGGGTGAGTCTGGGTCGCCTATATCTTTACTGAGGGTGCCAGAGCGCTGTAGGTTTGATACAAGACCCCACACAGGATCCCTGAAGAAAGCTGAGACTGAGGTGCTCTGGACACGCCTGAACAGGGTTAAAGTCTGGTAGCCACTGCCGATGCCACTACTGAGGGCTCCTGAGCACTGTGGGTTTGAAAACAACACTGGAGCAGATTGGGCCCAGAGAAGTATATTTCTAGTAAATGAACTCCAAAATAAAACAAAGAAAATAAAAGCATGTCCACGAACTTTTTATAGAACACGAACCCCATTGCAACATGGAGTAAGAATCACACTTCAAATGTCGCAATGGGGAAACAACACTGGACAACAGCATGCATAAGGAATGAAGATGGTATCTGTGATGATCCCCAAAATGCCAATTACCTAAATAATCTTTTAAATAAGGAGTTTAGAATAGAAATATGAAGGATGTTTGTAGAACTCAAAGAAAGCATAGATCAATCTGAACAGTTCACACATGTAGAAATCAGAAAAACTTCAAACTGAAATAATGGTCTTAAAAATGCAGTAGAGGAAATGAAAAACTCTATATTGAAAGCCTTTCCAATAAAATAACAGCAGCTGAAGACAGAATTAGTGAGCTGAAAGATGAGGTGCATAATAACTCCATACAGCAGAAGAGATTGAAAAAGAAACTCAAAGCAAATGATCAGACAATGAAAAAGAATACTCAAAGATTTTGAACAGATTAAAAATAGAAATGTTCGATAAATTCAACAGAAACAATATAAGAATCATGGGAATTCCAGAGGCCCACGTAGGAGATCCCCAGGAAGAATCAGTAGTCAAAGACATCATCACGGAGATACTCCCAGAGCTAAGATTGCATGCAACCAAATCCTGGATGCCAGAAGAGTACCAGGTAAAAGAAACCCAAAGAAAAGCACCCAAAGACACATCCTAGTCACAATGACGAATCCCACAGATAGGAATAGAATACTGAAAGCAGCAAGATCAAAAAGGAAATTACCATCAAAGGAGAATTTTTAAGATTTACAGCAGATATGTCACAAGAAACTCTCAAAGCCAGAAGACAGTGGTGGGATAGTGTGACAAGACTGAATGCTTAGGATACTGCACCCAGCCCGATTCATGTTCAGGTTTGAAGGAAGGATACACTGCTTCACAGATAAGCAACAGCTCAGAAACTTTATAGATGCACAACCAGCCTTAAAGGAGAAAATGAAAGGTCTACTTTAAGACAAAACAGACCAACAGACAAACCAAACTTAAACAAAAAGATGACATTAAATCCCATGAAAATCATCTCCATCAGTGTCAATGGACTAAATGAATCAATTAAGAGACACAAAGTGGATAAATGGATCAAAAAGATGAATACACCTTCTGCTGCCTACAAGAAAAACACCTCAATAGTCAGAACAAAACATAGACTCAAAATTAAAGGCTGGAAGTAAATCATTCAAGTAAACAACACCCTTAAAATAGCTGGGTGGCCTTATTAATATCAGATGATACAAACTTTAGACTCAGAAAAGTTGTAAGGGACAAAGATGGACATTTCATACTAATCAAGGGTATGTGCTACAGGAAAAAATCACACTACTAAACATATATGCACCCAATGAGAGACCAGAAAGATATCTAGTACAATTATTGACAAATCTTAATGAGAAAATCAATAATAAAACAATAATTGTGGAAGACCTCAACACAGCCCTGTCAATACTTGAAAGATCAAACAGACTGAAACCCAACAAAAATATACTAGACCTGAAAAGAGAAATGAAAGAAAGAGGACTAGTAGATATATATAGGACACTTCATCCCCAGAAACCTGGATATACATTCTTCTCCAGTGTACATGGGTCATTCTCCAGGATAGACCACATGCTGGCACATAAAACATACTTCCATAAAATAAAGAGGATAGAAATTTTGCAAGCTACCTTCACTGACCACAAGGCTCTGAAATTAGATGTAAACTTTAAAGGGACACAGAAGAAAAACTTCTAAAAGAAGTTTTCTAAAGAAAAACTAATTGGAAATTAAACAGCCTGCTACTGAAAAACCAGTGGGTCTGAGATGAAATCAAAGATGAAATCAAAACTTTCATGGAAAAAAAAATGACAATGAAGACAAAATAACAGAATCTATGGGACACAGCAAAAGAAGTACTGAGAGGAAAATTTATAGCTTTGCAAGCACGCATCAGGAAGGAAGAAGGGGCATACCTGAATATCTTAAGAAGACAGCTTATAAAATAAGAAAATGATCAAGAAAAGAAACCAAAGATAAGGAGACAGAAGGAAATAACAAAGCATAGAGTAGAAATCAATGAAGTGGAAACTGAAAAAACAATTAAAAGATCAAGAAAATCAGAAGTTGGTTCTTTTAAAAAATAAACAAGATTAATAGACCATTGCCAATACTAACAAAGAAAGCAAGATAAACTTAATAACCCATATTAGAAATGAAAAGGTGAGATCAGTACAGATATTGAAGAGATTAAAAGGGTAAATAGAGACTACTTTGAGAAACTCTATGCCACTAAACATGAGAACCTGGAAGAAATGGATAAATGCATGGACTTTTATAACCTTCCAAGGATGAATAAGGAGGATATAGCATATCTAAACACCCTCATCACTATTGAGGAAACTAAAACTGTAGTCAAATATCTGAACAAAAACAAAAGCCCAGGCCCAGATGGATTCACTAATGAATTCTTTCAAACGTTTCAAGAGGAGCTACTACCAATCCTAGCCAGGCTCTTTTGTGAAATTGAAAAAAAAAAAAAAAAAGAGAACACTTCCAAATAGCTTTTATGAAGCCAACAACACCTTGATACCTAAACCAGAGAGACATGCTGCCAAAAAAAATTACAGATCAATATTCCTGATAAACATAGATGTAAGATCTTCAACAAAATCCTGGCATATAGGATTTAATGCCTCATCAAGAAAATCATTCAATACGATCAAGTAGGTTTTATCTTAGGAAAGCCAGGATGGTTTAACATCCATAAATCTATCAACATAATACACAACATCAACAACAAGAAAAATAAAAATCACATGATCTTATCAATATATTCAGTGAAAGCATTTGATAAGGCCCAACACCCATTCTTGATAAAAACTCTCAGCAAGATGGGAATGAAAGGAACCTTTCTCAAAATAGTTAAGGCCATTTACCACAAACCAATGGCAAATATTATCCTCAATGGAGAAAAAATAAAAGCCTTCCCTCTAAATTTTGGTACAAGACAAGGCTGTCCACTCTCACTACTCCTATTCAACATAGTACTGAAAGTACTTGCTATAGCGATTAGGCAAGAAAAAGATATCAAGGGAATCTAGGTAGGTACTGAAAAAATCAGTGTTTGCAGATGACATTACAATCTACTAAGAAAACCCTAAAGACTACCAAAATCTTCTAGAAACAATAGATTTATATAACAATTGGCAGGATACAAAATTAGCACACAGAAATCAATGGCCTTCTTATACTTTTGGAAAAATAAACACCCACGAATAGCTAAAGTAATCATTGGGAAGAGAAATATGGGAGGCATTACTTTCCTCAACTTTAAACTGTTTTACAAACAATAGTTATCAAAACAGCATTGTATTGGAATAAACACAGACCTGCAGATCAGTGGAATAGGCTTGAATACTCAGAGAATGTTCCCCAGGCGTACAATCACCTAATTTTTGATAAAGGAGCAAAAAATCCTAAAAGGAGAAAGGAAAGCCTCTTCAAGAAATGGTGTTGGCACAACTGGTTAGCCAGTTGCAAAAAAGCAAACTCAGACCCCCAGCTAACATCATATATGAAGGTAAAATTCAGGTGGACTAAAGATGTGATATCAGACCTGAAACCATATATAGAACAACATGTAGTTAAAACACTCCATGACATTGAGACTAAAGGCATCTTTAAGGAGGAAACAGCACTCTCCAAAAAGTGGAAGCAGAGATAAACAGATGGGAATATAGTAAGTTGAGAAGCTTCTTTCCCTCAAAGGAAATAGTGCCCAGGATACAAGAGCAACCCACTGAGTGGGAGAAACTATTCACCCAATCCCCATCATATAAGGGGCTAATATCCAAAATATACAAGGCACTGATAGAACTTTACAAGGAAAAAAAGTTAACCCCATCAAAATATAGGGAGAAGACATGAACAGACACTTTGTCAAAGAAGAAATACAAATGTCCAAAAGGCACATGAAATCATGTTACACACCACTAATTATCAGGGAGATGCAAATCAAAACAACTATGAGGTACCATCTCATGCGACAGAGATTGGTGCACATCACAAAGAATGAGAACAAGCAGTGCTGCTGGGGATTTGGAGAGAAAAGGACTCATTCACTGCTGATGGAAATGTTGTCTAGTCCAATCTTTATGGAAAGCGATATGGAGATTCCTCCAAAACCTGGAAATTGAGCTCCCATACATTCCAGCTATGCCACTCCTAGAGTTATACCTTAGGAACACAAAAATACAATACAAAAATCCCTTCCTCACACCTATATTCATTGCAGTGCTATTTCCAATAGCCAGACTCTGGAAACAACCAAGATGCCCTTCAATAGTTGAACGGCTAAAGAAACTGTGGTACATATACACAATGGCATATTATGAAGCCATCAGGAAAGATGAAGTCATGGCATTTTCCTGTACATGGATGCACATGGAATCTATTATGCTGAGTGAAATAAGCCAGAGGGAGCGAGATAGACACAGAATATCTCACTCATCTATGGGTTTTAAGAAAAATAAAGGACATTTTCGCAATAATTTTCAGAGACAAAAGACAGGAGGGTTGGAAGGTCCAGGTCACGACATGAAGCTCACCACAAAGATTGCTGAGTACAGTTAGAGAAATAACTACATTGAGAACTATTATAAAAATGTGAATGAATGAGGGAAGTAGGAAGCCTGTCTAGAGTACAGGTGTGGGTAGGGTGTGGAGGAGGTATATTTGGGACATTGGTGATGGGAATGTTGGACTGTGGAAGGGGGTTGTTCTTTACATGACTGAAACCCAACTACAATCAAATTTGCAATCTAAGTGTTTAAATATATATTTTATATATATATATAATATATATATATATATATATATATATATATATATATATATATATATATATATATATACCCAGAACAATTACAGTAATTGAAAAATCATTAGGTTATATGTTTTTCGGGTTTTTATGGGGGGGCCACACCCAGCCGTGCTCAAGGGTTACTCCTGGCTGTCTGCTCAGAAATAGCTCCTGGCAGGCACGGGGGACCATATGGGACACCGAGATTCGAACCAACCACCTTTGGTCCTGGATAGGCTGTTTGCAAGGCAAACGCCGCTGTGCTCTCTCTCCGGGCCCAGGTTATATGTTTTTCAATATTTATTGCTAAAGAAAAATGCTAAACTAGAAACAATAACTTTAAAATTTTAAAGAAAGTGCAAAAAAACATAGCTTAACAGGTAATCAAGCTAAATAGGAAAGGTTAAAATCCTTCAAAACTGGATTTCTCCTCTTTATTTGTATGTCTAAATAGAGCTTCAATTGTATCTGATGTGAGGGTATCAGCATATACAGTGTCATCATTACTGAGTTCACAGATAACATCATCACTGCTTTCGGTTTCATACAGATTATTGTGGGTTAAATAGGTCAGTGGCATACAGTTCATTTCAGCCACCTACCTCTTCAGCTCAGCTGTGACTTGTGGACTGAACTGAAGCTCTGCCCCCTCCAGCAGATGGTAGAAGATGACTGGAGACTACGTGCATTTGATTTGGTTTGTGCATAACCTGTATAACTGAGTATAATCCGAGTTTGGTGATTGTGCTTGAAAAACTCGGCTTATACTCTAGTATATGTGGTAGTTTTGCTAGGAACTGATTTTACTGAGGCCACCAGAGGCCTAAGGGTGAGGTATAGATGCATGCTGGGAACATTGGCAGAGGGAGGTCAACACTGGTGATGGGAATTGCCCTAATTTACTGTCACTGTGTACCTCAAATATAGTCAAAGACTTGTAATTTACTTTTGTGTCAATAAAATGTATAAAAATTCATAAAAAACTTGGTTTTGAAATATTTAGTTACTGTTACTTAGGCTTCAAAACTTGAGCAAATACATTTTGGTATAGCCTTCCATAGGCTAGATTATATCAATTGAAATTTATCAATTTAATTATGTAAAACGCTAAAAATGTTTCTGAACATTATTTATATTGTTTTGCTGAGTCCCTAAAAATATTGATGAGTCACCATGAGATGAATTAAAACGCTATTGATGGTGGAACTTTAGTCATACAGTGTTCCAATATTCATCATTTTACTTGTTTATTTTCTGCCCCGAATTCCCATTTCCTTTCAGTTCTCTCAACACCTCACCCTTTAGCCAGTCTATGGAAGATATTTTTCTTCTCTCTTTCTTTTTTTTTCTTTTTTTTTCTTTTTTTTCTTCTCTCTTTCAATTTTTCTTTTTATTTTCCATTTAGACATAACTTTTAAGAATTTTATTTATTTATTTATTTATTTATTTATTTATTTATTTATTTATTTATTTATTTATTATTTATTTGTGGTTGGGAACACTCGGTTCCCAACACTGTGGTTACTCCTAGCTCTGAGCATGGAAATTACTCTTGGCAGGTTCAGGAAAAATATAGGTTGCCAGAGAATGAACCCAGGCCAACTGCATGCATGGTAAATGTCCTTCCTACTCTGCTGTTCCTCTGGCCCCTACCATTTTATTTTACTTTTAATTTATTTTTGTTTTTGCAAGAATTGTTACTATAGCTTTTTATTTTTATTTTTTTAACCACTCAGACTGCATCCTCTCACTCTACCCCTTCCAAAGGAAGGGAATAACGATCATCAATGGCAAAAGGCAGTCACAGAAGCAACACCTAGAGCTAGCTTCATGCTCAGGAGAGGACGCTCAGGAGAGGATGCTCTGGCTCCTCGTGGCTTCGGGTGCTCTACACGATCAGAGAAACTTCTCTAGTCACATACTATGGAAATGATCCCTGAAAGTATAGTCTTATTATAGCTGTTTAAATTAAGTTTTTCATTATAGAAATTTACATAAACCAAAGAACTTGGACTCTTTAATAGTATATATATACTATATTTCAATTATTGCAATTTGATTCCTATGTCTTTTTTTTTTCTTTTTTGGGCAACATCTTGTGACACTCAGCGGTTATTCCTGACTATATGCTCATAAATATCTCCTGGCTTGGGTTACCTTATGGGATGCTGGGGGATCAAACCATGGTCTGTCTTAGTTTGTGCATGTAAGACAAACACCTTACAGCTTTTGCCACAGCTCTGGCCCCTGATTCCTACGTCTTATGTCTATAGAATTCATCTAAGTACCCTCTAACAAAAATATTGTCAGTATTCCAATAGAATCTTATTCGTTGGTTATCAAAATATTTTCTTCTCTGTTTTCTTTATAGTAACATTTTGTTCTTTCATTGGTTTTTATTTTTCTAGAAACTCTCAAAACCTTTATTTTAATCCTTTAGTATTTTTGTTTGTTTTGTTTTGTTTTCAGGCCACATACAGTGACACTCAGAGGTTACTTTTGGCTATGCACTCAGAAATTGCTCCTGACTTGGGGGACCATTTTAGGATACCGGGGGATCGAACCATGGTCCATCCTAGGCTAGCGATCACAAGGCAGACACCTTACGCCCTGAACCACCATTTTGGCCCCTTTATTTTAATCCTTTAGGTTTGTTTTGGTTTTTGTTGTTGTTGTTGTTGTTGTTGTTGTTGTTGTTTGGTCTTTCAAGATTTTATTGAAGAGAAATGGCCCACCAAAGATTCAGATCTTGTTGAAAGCAGCCACATCCATGGACATAGTCCTCAAAAGCTGTGTTCTTCTCCTCCACCATGTCTGTCCCTACTTTATTATCTTCAGCTGCACACTGTATTTGAAGTTTTTTGATTCCATATCCCACTGTTAGCAGCTTTGAAGAGCCCCAAACCAAGCCATTGGCTTGATTGCTTCGGATGCACTCCTCCAATTTGGCTCTATCTGTCTCATCCTCTCAAGGCTTCACATCTAGTAAGATGGAAGACTTGGCCACAAGTACAGCTTTAAATCTATTTGAATTCCATTATCTCCACAGTGTTTGTTGCACACTTCTATGCCTACTCTTTCTTTGGCTTGAAAGAGATATTGACTGGTGCAATCATTTGTTTCCCACAGAGGAATGTTCTTTATTTTATCAGTACTCTTCAGAGATAATTTGTCACACCCCTCAGTATTTCACCTGGTGGCCTTTGTTCTGTAGTTAATATGTTTTCATCTTTAAGTTCTTAAATTTTAACTGTTATTGTGTGTTGTATCTTTTTTTTTTCATATTTTAAAATTTTTAATTGAGAGCAATGTGACAAGTCTTTCACAGTTGTATTTCAGGTACATAGTGACAGTGAAATAGTGTCATTCCCACCACTAGTGTTGATCCCTCCACCCTAGTTCCCAGCATGCCTCCCAGACTCCACCCTTAGCTCCTAGACTGCTAGTGCAAATATAAAAATATATTTCTTCATCTATATGACTGAGCAGTGAAAACATTAGATCCAGAATTTAAGGAGATGGTTCAAAGGGCTGGAGTATGTCTGTGCATGCAGGAACCCTGGGTTCCATCCCTCACATCCCATGCACTACAGGGCCCAGTTCTGGCCTTGCATGATCCCAAAGAGAAAAAAACCCCACTCCTTGTCCTTAAAGTAAAAAAATGTCCCCAAAAAGTATCCAACAGACTTTCCTGGGACTTATCACTTGGGCAATGTTGATTATTTTGAGCTGAGATGAATCTAGGTCCTGCAGATTGAAGAAGCGTACCACTCCCTCAGCTTGGATGAATGAAAATGGACAGTCTCTCCTAGAATTAGAACCACTGCCAGAAATGAATCTTCATGTGGGGGCAGTGACAGGTATCCATCCCAGGACATCATTCCCCTGAGCTACATTCTTAGTTCCAGAAAAAAAAAAAGAAATTAACTTAATAAAGATTAAGCTGAAAAATTAAAAAAAAAAAGAAAGAAAAAGAAAGAAAGAAAGAAAGAAAGAAAGAAAGAAAGAAAGAAAGAAAGAAAGAAAGAAAGAAAGAAAGAAATAAAGAGAAGAAAGAAAGAAAGAAAGAAAGAAAGAAAGAAAGAAAGAAAGAAAGAAAGAAAGAAAGAAAGAAAGAAAGAAAGAAAGAAAGAAAGAAAGAAAGAAAGAAAGAGAGAGAGAGAGAAAAAGAAAACCCTGGTTTAGACTAAAGCAGAGCAGAAACTGGCAGAGGGAAGAATGTAAGGGACTCAACAGTTGTGATGAAAGAATGTTGACTTTCTGGAGCTCAAGGACTTACTTTGAAAGAGGTGTGAAAATGTGGGACCATACATAATGAGGTAAATGAATGGTTGTGGCAATATAACTATGAATTAACTAAAATAAATGCCAAGTGTAGGAGCTGAGAGAAAATTTTCTTCTGCTCCCCTGGGGTCTTCTCAGGAGAATAATAAAATTAACATTAGATTAATAGGAGAAATGAACAATGTCATTATATATGGAGATTCCACGTGGGTTTAGGTAAAATTCGAAAGTGAATGGGGCAAAATGTACTTCTCAGATAAGGAATGGGGCAGGGAGGGTCTGGAGCTTAAGGCCATGGGAGGGGGAAGTCACCAACTGGGGAGAGGGTGACTCCCTACAAAGACCAGTTGCTTGGGGGCTAGGAAGCTTACTCCAAACACTGAGCTTTGTGTCTTGATGCCCCTGGTTTCACCTCCAGCACCCTGTGTTCCGGAACCCCAATAGGTGTGGCCTCCAAAGAGACCAGATAGATGTTCTACCATTGGATGGTGGGCTTGCTTTTAGTTAGTAGGTTTCTTTGGAATTAAGATTTTTTTTCTGGAACTAAGAATGTGTGTTGTATCTTTAAGGCAGAATACATTAATCATAAAAACAGCATAGGCACAGAGTCATCCTATAGCTCCTAGAAATTGCTACTTTGATAAGGGTTCATGGACCATGTATGATTTACAAAGAATACAGGTAGGCATGACAAGAAGCAGTGGATCATTTTCGTAACTTGAAACAAAAATGTCTCATGTGAATTAAATTAGACAATTGTATGCAATATGTGTACTTATGAGTGCATGTTTATATATATGGTATATGCTCTTTATATAAAAATACTATATCTTAATGAAGACTCAGCCCTTTGGTAAAAACATCCTATGTGTATGTGACACTACATCTTACTTCTAAAAGAATGCTGAATCATCCAGATGTGCTTAGTGAACAGTGAAACTAGTTCAGTCACTCCTAGGCAAATATTTATGCAACATTTACATTTGCAACATATTTCTGATAATGTATTGATTAAGATTTTTTTGGGCTAGAGCTAGCATGGAGGTAGGGCACTTGCCTTGCCGACAGAAGGACAGTGGTTCGAATCCTGGCTTCCCATATGGTCCCTTGAGCCTGCAAGGAGCGTCTTCTGAGTGTAGAGCCAGGAGTAACCCTTGAGTGCTGCCGGATGTGAACCCCCTCACAACAAAAAGAATTCTTTGTTTCACACTGAGAACAGCTGACATGTTTTAAATGTATTATTCTTTTGTGCTTATTTGAACCTGTAGACTCAATTCTTAAAGATATCCCCTAGACTTGACTCTGAGATTAATAAATCATTCCTCATATGTTAGCACACCTCACCTAAATATTATAACTTGTAATATTCTAATTCATCAATTTTATTTGCATATTTTGTATTAGTCATAAAAAGGGAAAGAAACTTGATCTCAAACTTGAAATGGAAGAAACTTTGAGAAGCTGAAGTGAGATTTACCAAATTTAGAAGTAGTCAAAATTAACTAATAGTAGATTTTAAACAAAAGGCCTTTAGTGGCCAAGGAGGTGGCACACATGGCATTTGCCTTGCACCTCTCTAACCTAGGACAGACTGTGGTATGATCCCCTGGCATCCTATATGGTCCCCCAAGCCAGGAGTGATTTCTGAGCAGATAGCCAGGAGTAACCCCTGAGCATCACTGGGTGTGGCCCCAAAATAAAAAAAAAAAGACCTTGCCTTTAGTCTGTATCATTGTTAAATATTGTCCTTTGTAGCATTAGCATTTGATTAGCAATGTTACATGTAAATTAGTTTCTTCTTATTGTATTGAAAAAAATAGTAATAATATCATGAAAGCTTTATGTCAGTTTATTCAATAACATTGGCTGTTGGGAAAAAGTGTTATTAAATTTTATAAATCACCTTTGCTTAATCACTATGATTAACTTTCCTAACATTTTACAGTAATAATAACAGAACTATTGCAGGATCATAAAAAGATGCTTGTACTCTAAATTCAAGCATTTTACCAATTGATAAATAAGTGAAATGGTTAAATACAGTGTTAAACCTATGTAGTTAAACCTGATAGAAGTATATGACCTGACAACAATACAAACTTCAGCAGCACAATCTAAATTACTTTAATATATTTTTATAATAATTTAGAAAAATCCATTTCAGTGCTTGATAATTCTTAGAAATTTGGTAAACCTTGTATAACAAAAATTTCTATTATAGCTACATTCTTTGATTAATGAGCATTCATTTTGTAAGCATGTTGGGTAATGGAAAAACATTGCATTCAAGTTTCAGCAGCTATATGAAACCAATTTATTGAAATTCAGCAATTAATATTGCTTCTATAAACACCATTATATCTAAAATATGTAAGAATACAAAATGTTACACTAAAATAGCTTAAAACTATAAAAATTCAATATTTGTTAATATTAAAGGGCTTTTCTTCAAGTACTTATTTTGTTTGCCATCAATACATTTGTGGTGCAGCTGTAGAGCATTTGCCTTGCATGAGGCTGACCCAGGACGGACTGTGGTTCAATTCCGAGGCATCCCACATGTTCCCCCAAGCCAGGAGCCATTTCTGAGCACAGACCCAGGAGTAACTTCTGAGAGTCACCAGGTGTGGCTCAAAAAACAAGCAAACAAACAAAAAAGTGGCAGTTTCTGGGGATGGAGAGATAGCACGGTGGTAAGGCTTTTGCTTTGCACACTACTGACCTAGGATGGACTTCTGTTTGATCCCCAGTGTCCCTTATGGTCCCCCAAAGCCAGGGGTGATTTCTGAATTCATAGTCAGGAGTAACCCCTGAGCATCACCAGGTATGCCCCCAAAACAAAACAAAACAGAACAAACAAACCAAAAAACGTAGTTATTTCTAAACTAGGCACTATATAAATACAGTTGCAATCTACAAAATTTGAAATAAGAATGGATTTTTAAAAGGGATAATGAGGGGCCGGTGAGGTGACGCTAGAGTTAAGGTGTCTGCCTTGCAAGCGCTAGCCAAAGAAGGACTGTGGTTCGATCCCCCGGGGTCCATATGGTCCCCCCAAGCCAGGGGCAATTTCTGATTGCTTAGCCAGGAGTAACCCCTGAGCATCAAATGGGTGTGGCCCGAAAAACCAAAAAAAAAAAAAAAAGTGATAATGAAAGTGGACTTATTTATTTTTATAAAATAAATCAATAAGTTTTAATTTATTAGAGATTACCATATTTTCACCTATATCTATGTATCTGCTTCAAATAAAACAATTATAATTAGTTAATTTCTAATGTCATCTTAATTTGCAATTTACTTCTTAATAACATAACTGCACTTATATTTTCTTTCATAAATTGCATAATCTTCACTCTACCTGATTTTTAATAACTTAATTTGCTGTTTTAAAAATTACATTTGAATTACAGGACACTGCAGATGATGTACTGACTGAGGAGAGGACTTATAGGCCTTATAAGATAATGATTTCCAAATATCAAAAACTTGAGGCTTCAGCCTTTAACACTTAGGCAAACATTTTTCAAAATGTTACAGTTTGTTGGTACGCTGAAAATTTGGTTATTTTTCTAGTTTATTATCCCCATCTATCTGGGAATCTCAAAGAATTCTTCTGTTTTCCATGCACTTTCTGAGACAATTATCTCATACATTTGGGTGTTGTCCCTTGACCCTCAATGTAACATTCCAATTATTGGACTTCTATTTCATGTGTACAATTACTCCTACAAACCAGTATATTAGACTATAATTAAATCCAAACTCCACTATTTAAAAATAATTACGGAAAATGTCAAACACAAACAGTAAATTTAGATATTGATGCTTTCCATCTATATAGACAAGACTTTGACCCCTGATAGCACTAATTGTTTAGTTTTCAACTATTTTTTAATGTTTATTGTGCCTCTGAGCTTGAGGCCCTGGTTTCAAATCCTAGAACCATATGGAGAAGAATGAAATAAAATAGAAAATAATTAATTAACTAATGAGGGAAATGATGCTGAATTCAGTATTAGCCAAGAAAGATTTTGAGGTAGGAAGTGTGCATCAAAGGTAACTTTAAAAATATTAATGGTTGGGGCCGGAGAGATAGCATGGAGGTAAGGCGTTTGCCTTTCATGCAGAAGGTCATTGGTTCAAATCCTGGCATCCTATATGGTCCCCTGAGCCTGCCAGGAGCAATTTCTGAGCATAGAGCTAGGAGTGACCCCTGAGCGCTGCTGGGTTTGACCCCCCCAAAAAATTAAAAATATTAATGGCTTGATATTGACTAGGTGAAAATATATCATCAGCATTTACATCAGAAAAGAGTGGTTACCTATGGAAAGGTGACACCCAAGTTAGCAAGGATCAATTCTATATCTCTGTGATTTATAGAGAGCAAAGAACTTGTACACAAAAATATCAGTATGTCAGGCTTCACTGCTAAGTAATTGTCAGTAGCTTAAGATAAGAAGTTTATTAGAAAGCCCATTAAAAAAATTGGACTCGGAATGGCCCTTTTAGAAAGAGTAGGGTAGAAAATGGAAAAGATGATGGGAGGAAATTACTTGAGACTTCTAGGCAGCTACAAATGGATAACACTAAAAGGGTTGTTAAGCAGAGAGATGTTAAGATATCATATTGGCAAGGTAGACAAAGTAATCTGCAACTCATTTTTGACAAGGCAGGCCTAGGCAATATTTTAAAATTTAAGACTGATGTGCATAAAAATATTTATCTTGGGTATTATTAATGTTGCATTGTTTGACCAGAAGAAAAGGGAGATGCAATTAAGAAAAAAAAAGGACATAAAAACATTAAAAAATATCTCATCAGCTGGAAGTGAGACAGTGAGAGTAAAGAAACATTATTTTCTAACCTGGTGCCTTTTGGAAATGCTTTGTTGCTGACAACAAAGATATTCTAGTGCTGATTGCAAGGGCTAAAGTATTCATGAAAGATCAGGCAAATGTTGCTTGAAGTATTGGAAGGGAACCAAATTAAAATATTTGCTAGCATCTAAGAGATATAGTTTTAAAAAGAATACATTTTACAAACAGTAGGGGATGATATACTTTAAGTGGAATTTAGAAATCAAATCACATTAAATGCAGATGCTCGATTTGAGTTCTAAAGCTTGTCTGGAGCAATGGCTGGAAACTAACTGTCCTTTCTGAGAAAATGTGATCTCTCAAAAGAGCTGGTCCTGGGAAAAGAACTTCTATCACTTTGAGGGCTGGAGTTGCCATTTAGGTTAGGAATCTCTCCTAAAAGAGATTAAGTTTAAGATAAAATATTTACAATTATTTTCAAGATTGATTCAATTTACTTAGGGAGCAGAATAAAATTCTCCTAAAAGATTAAAATTTAAGATAAAATATTTACAATTTTTTTCAAGATTGATTCAGTTTTGGTTTTCACGATGATTATGAATTAGGCAGGACAGATGGTATTAGATCCATTTTGAATTTGGAAAGCTTGACTTTTGTTGATTTCTGTACAATTTTATTTCCAGTCATCTTATGATTCAGAAGATAATATTTAAGTCTATGATTACTATTAGTAGCATTATTTTATAATGTAGGTACATGGTTGTGATTATATTAATGCTTATAGTTTCTATTTGCATACCTCCTCCCAAAGTAAGAGGAGAATCTTAAAGACCATATCAAAAGCCAGGAAGTTTGGATAAATGTCAGGGCTTTGAGTATACTTGAGAACTGGAAGGCAGGAGAACTCTTCTTTCATTTGCTTTGTTTCCATATTGTGCTGAATTATGCTGTACTTTTTACAACTTTGGATCTAAGGTAGTAAACTCTGAAAGCCTGCCCTATAGATATTTATATTTTTTCTTTTGTCATTTACCATAGTATTTGGTAGTAGACAGTAAATTGTTACTGAGTAATTGCACAGTAAATATTGAGTGTTTGATCAATAAAAACAATAAATATTTTGAAGAGGACTAGGGAAAAAAGACAACTGAATGGAAAATACGGATTCTAAATTAACATAATCAATCCATTAAATCTACAGACTTCTTTTAATAAGAATGCTTACCTGCAGAATCATTGTTGGGTATAGCAGTGAGTGGAGAAATATTTTTAAAACAATCATTTGATAAGTTACATATTTGGACATATATTATCTCATAAGAGGTGCAGTGCAGACCAAGGAGGACATAAGCAGAAGTCTTTTTTGTTTGTTTGTTTTTCTATTTTTGTTTTGTGCCACACCCAGTGATGATCGGAGATTACTCGAGAATCCTCCTGGCAGCACACACTGGACCACATAGGATACTTCGGGTCAAACTCAGGTCAACCATGTGTAAAACTGGAACACCATATGTTGTACTAACTCTCTAGACTTACAAGCAGAACTCTTGACTAAAAACGGTCTGAGATGGGGTGGACTAGCACATGGTGACTATGTGAGCAAGAATAGTCATGCAAACAAAGAATTGAAGAGAAAAAGGGAAAATAAGCAGGTCAAGTATAAACTGTCAGGAGAATCCTCAGAACAACTTCAAGAACATAGAATTTGTGCATGTCTGCTTGCATAATTTTATGTGTATGTGTATGTAATTGTGATTAAGTGGTTTAATAAATGTGTATTTGACATGAAAAAATAGGTGCAGAAGCTATCTCAGTGGCACTCATGATATTAGATCTAAGTTCTGAAATAGTTACATGAATGAGCAATAGCGTCAATAAATTTTGGAGTACACAGTGACCTTTATTCCAGGATACAGTATTATGATTATATTTAAAAATCTTAAGGAAGGAGGAGCTTGGGAAATAGCTCAAAGACTAAAGTGAATGCTTTTTATGTGACAAAACCAAGCTATAGTCCTGAACTTTATGGACTTCTTAGCAGTGTACTTGAAGTAGGCCCTTTGCACTGCTAGATTTGTCCCTGAGAAAGAGAGGAGGGGGTCAGAGGAGAAGGATGAAAGGAAAGAAGGATGAAAGGAAAGAAGAAAGGAAGAATGAAAGGAAGGAAGGATGAAAGGAAAGAAGGATGAAAGGAAAGAAGAAAGGAAGAATGAAAGGAAGGAAGGATGAAAGGAAAGAAGGAATGAAGGAAGGATGAAAGGAAGGTAGGAAGGTAGGAAGAAAAGAAGTAAAGGAGGAAGGAAGGAAAGAAGGAATGAAAGAAAGAAAGAAGGAAACATGCAGATTGAGGACTGAAAGTCGCACAGATTATACTTTGGAAAATGAACATTCAAGATTAGAAAAGAAAAGGGAGGGAAGAGTGGCTGGAGCGTAGCGATATCACAGTGGCAGGGCGTTTGCATTTCATGCAGCTAATCCAGGACAGAAATTGGTTTGATCCCCGGCGTCCCATATGGTCTCCAAAATTAGGAGCAATTTCTGAGCGCATAACCAGGAGTAAACCACTGAGCATCACTGAGTGTGGCCCCAAAACAAAACAAAACAAACAAGGAGAAAAAAATCAACAAAGTAAGGATAAGTGAAAATGTTTTTGATAGACGAGTGAAGATTCTGAGCCAAATGCTTCATTTGTTTGGGAGTGAAAAGATCCCAAATACAGAAGAAATAGTTTTCCACAAATTTTCTTTGGAAATTTGCTTTGTAACACTCTACCTAGGAATTCATATTTTCTGACAAATGGTGTTTTGCTATTTTATGTCAGCTTTCTCATGTGTATATATTGGTTCATTTGTTTAACTTTGAACAATTCTTTTTTGAAAATAAAAGAAAGATCATTCTCATGCAGAATAAAGCCCTCTGCATTTTTCCATAGCTTCTTAGCAAGAGCTTTTAGGAAACATTGATAGATGTGCTCTCTAAATCTAGTATTTGAATTAATGGACATGTTGGCATGTTTCCCCTTCCTTTACCTGCTGGCTAACTCAGCTCTGAGAAATCTCTTAAGGTCAAATTAAGGGTAGAGGACAGTTTTCTTATGCCCCAGGAGACAGCTGTATGTAAATTCTATTTAAATGGCACCAATGGAAAGATCACCTTCATATAATTTAAAGCACTTTGTTAAAGAGTTACTTTATAATTAAATAACACTGCTTCCTTCCTATCTACGCCATGAGTATGAGAGTTAAAGAACTAAAACAATTTAATAAGATAATATATCAAGTGCAAATAATACTTCCCTCTCAATACACAGTGTATTTGAAATCTGAGGGAAATAAAATGCAGAGGTAATATAGAAATCTTGCCTTGCAGAAAAAAAATTATTTTCCTCTGTATAAACAAAGAAAGTACAGGCTCCTTGTTTTGAAAATTTGCTTGTTATAATGGCACTGGAAGATTTTCCTGTTGTGCAGGTGCTTGCTCTACTGCAGGCAAAATTCAATACTGGAAAAATCACTCAAGGTGTGCTGAAGGCTTCTTGTGCTAGCTACACTGGCACCATATGGGAGCTCAGGTGCTTGTGTTTCTCTCTTGGCCTTTAATGTTTGAGGAAGTTGCCTCAAGGAAGAGAGACTGTTTAATTCCAAACCCACAATTCTAATAGTTGCAGACACTGCTTCTGCATATTTTGGTACATAGCACATTTTTATACTCATGAAGTTATTAAAATTGTTTGGGCCTTTTGTTTTTCATAATGCTATAATGGATATCTAATCATACAGTATGTATCTTCTATTTGTAAAATCGTCATGCTGCACTCAGTTCGGTTCAAAGCCCTGTTCTGTTCCCATTTCTTATGCCTGTGACATGCTTATTTCTACAAAAAGTTCATTGTCTCTCTTCTGGAACCATCATATACCTCTATAACTCAATTCACCACACAGCCCAATTTAGAAATCGTTGTTTAAAGGTTATTTCTATTATTTTTTAATTTGAATAAACTTTTCTGTATGATCATCCCTCCCTTTATCCTATTATTTATCAGTGGAAATGTTCTAATGATTTGGAAAATAATCTCTTCTTACTAGGATTTGGTTCCTTATCCAAGGTCCTATTTTTACAATGCCCCAGAAATGCAAACTATTCTTGTGTTTTCATTTACTACGTAAATCTCCTTCTAATATAACTTTGAATAGACTACTTTTATGTTTTAATATAATGTGCCACTTTTTAATCAGAACATCTGGAGTTAACGTCCCAATTTTTGCAATTCCCACTCATTTTTATGATATCTCCAACAAAGATGCTGTGCTGTGGGTGGGTTTGGGCCACTCAGCAATGCTTATCTTGGCAATATGGATCCTGAGATTTCTGGACTCAGTTTAGAGGTTATTGGGGACATACATGGCAGTTATTAGAAATGGGGATGGGGACAAGAAACAAGAATTCAAAAATTAGGACCTGAGTCTTAAGTGGAAAGTTTTGCACTGTACAGTTTGAACTGTCTTGTGAACCTTAAAATACCTAATGTGCACCTTATTAGTCCAATACTTTTTGGCCACACTGTGAAGTGCTTGGAACCCAGTCTCAGAGGTTGTTTGTAGCATTTTAGAACGATGTGGTACAAGACATCAATCTGTGGATAACAGCATGCAAAGCCAGCACCATAGTTCCATTTTATCTTTCCAACTCCATGTCTGAATAGTTCATAACTTAGGATTCATTCTCATGTGAATTATTGAATGGAAAAATAAAATTGTTATATATGACATTAAAATTATCAACCAACTCTTACACTTTCATACAAATTTCTTTCTCTAGTATTGTGACATTACCACAGATTCTTACCAAACTTCTCACCTTTTACACAAATTTTTAGCTAATATGATGTGCTTGATTTTTTCTTATTAAATAATTTAAACAGAGAAAATATTTAAAAAGTAACCTCTTTCATTTTTTCTTCCCCTCACCATTTCCTTATTGCCTTATTATCTGTTAGAGGTGAGTTCTTAGAACCTGACTTCTGGAGTCACTACTATGGCAACTGTTCACTAGCACCAACATTGGACTCTAATATTGATGACCTTAATATTCTATTTCTCTGCTTATGCCTCTTGTTGCTTAATTATAATTGAAGCTCTCTGATCAGTAGTATTCTTGATTTTTAGATGTTGTCTTTTTACTATCACTAATAGGAAGCACCATTTTGAGTGTCTAAATATTAGTGTCAGTCTTGCCTTACAAGTTTAGTCACACAGTATGTTTGCTTGAAAAGTTAAATTACTATACACTTGTTTATTTTAGTCTGTTTATTATAAATCATAATTTAATATATAATTTATAATATTAAATATCAATGTTGTAATGTTAAACATTAAATATAACATTAATTATTATATAATATATTTATATGTTAAATGAGTAAATATTAAATATAAATATTAAAATATTGATATATATTAATATACAATTTAAGTATCATTTAATAAATATGTTTGTAATTATCAGTGAATTTCTAATTCAATAATTCAATAAAAAACTAAGATCCTTATTTATTTTAAATAACTGTGGAACATAAATTGTCCTCACAGATTTGCTAAAAGTTTAGAAATAATGAATAGCAATTTACAGTTAGTCTTGAAAATATATGAAGAGTTCAATTAGTCACTGCTATATAAGTTCCTGAAATCATGAACCTTTATTTTTGCAGCCACCACCATCATATCATGAACTACCATCACAACCCATATCACCATTACCTTAATTATTTGCACATAAAGATTTCAAGTCTCTCTAGTCATAGTTTCATTCTATAACTCTGAAATGAACTTACTTGCTCCATTACAACTGTGTAGCATAGAATTGGAAAATAATTTTATTATACAATTTCTTTATAAAATAGACCAGTTGTAAGTCACTTTATCAAAGCAGGTCATATATATATCATCTATAATTTTGTCTTATCTTCTGATTCAATCTTTCCTATATCTGTGTTTAAGCCACAGATATCATCAACTTTCAATTTTCTGCACCTTAATTGTTTTGTTGTCAGCTAAAGATATTATTTATCTATATCTACAAATATAGTCCAGCTGAATTACTATCTCCATTTTAAACCCAGTTGGACAGGAATGACTAAACTTTCTGCAGTTTTACAGCATATAATTTATTTGTTTTCCAGTATAATGAGTTACTTATATGTTATTTGACTAATTCTAATCCTGGAAGCAGCAGAGAGTAATAATGTTTCATTTATTTTAAAATTAAAATGTAAAATTAAAATGGTGGCTAATTTCTGAGATTAAAAGTGTTAAATGAATGTATGAATGTTTATATAAGCAAACATAGTTTTGAAAAGTTTTAACATAGTTCTGTGCTAGAACATAAAATTCTGAAGGAAACCTTTTGTGTTTATGAAAGATCATCCCATTTTTTGAGGTTGCATATGTTGAAGTATTACGAGGCCAGCAGTCTATTTGTAATAATTTCCTTATCTGCTAAAGAAATAATAGATACTGAACTATGGGATATTTCGATCATATATGATGTTAATGCACTTTAGTTTGTTCTTTTGTATTTATAGTAGATATTTACAACCAATAAAAATAATTGTTTTTATATGAGACAAGATAAAATGATACAATCAACTTTTATCATATTTATATTAAATTTATATTCATTTATGAATAAAGACAATATTGTTTTTAAAGGTCTTTTTGTTTCTTTTAAATTCATTTCTTAAACCAAAAATTACATATCTTTGCCTAACAAAAGAAATAGTTCTCCTGCTTATCTTGATCTTGTGAATTGATCCAATGTTTCCTCTTTTTTTTTTTTAAATTTTCTATGGGGACATCCTACTTCTTCCTCAGGTTCCTACGGGTCCCTCCCAGTGACTCCTGGCCAAATACCAGCATTTCACGAAGAGAAACTGAAGCAGTGATACTGTTCCTCCTGCTTTGTGGTGCTGTGGATTACCCAGGCTACCCTACTGAGGGATTTCTAAAACTTGCACTCAAAGTTTAGGGTACTATGTGGTATCAGGGATTGAACAAAGGTAGTAACATTCAGAAAGTGTGTGAATTACTGTAATATCTCTCCTTCCCTTCCCTCCCCCTTTGCTATTGTTTCTTTTGTTTGAGGCTACACCCAGATCTTTGACATCTTACTCCTAGTTCTATAGTCAGATCACTCCTAGGAACTTGTGGGACCATCTGGAAGCCAGCAATTGAAGCCCAGTCATACACACACAAGGCCTTTTACATTGTGCTGTCTCTCTGATTTACGCTCTTTTCATGGTAATATGGGCATGATTTTTCATTGTTTTACTGATTCCAGAACTATTCTTATGTGACATTATCTAAATTTATGTTAAAATTATTCTTAAAATCTGTGTGTCAAGTGGATCTTTGGGAGTTAGATATGTTTTAGAATGTATGTGCTTGGCTTGTATATTATTTAAATTCAAATAATTTGAATAGAAATTATTTCTTATGTTAATGAAAATTTTATCAAAATATAAAATACAAGATTTTTATCTTGAAAATACCAAAAAATCAGGTTAATTAGATAAGATGGAAAGATTGTTCCATATTTGAGAAAAATTAATTTAGAGGCAAAGATTATTTCTTAGTATTGTCTGTATTATAAAATTTAGCCTAAGAGAACATCATTAAATTTTGTTTACTAACTAAACTAATATTTTGATTACAATGATTTAACTTCAATTTGGGTATCACATTTTAATTTGGGCTTTATTCTAGTTAGTATTATTAATTTCAAAATTTGCACTATGTAATACTTTTCTAGTAATGTCCATATTTTCTATTAATTTTTTATCAATAATATAAGACATATCAGGCCAGAAATATAGTACAATAGATAAAGTGCTTGCACTGGAATTCTATGTAGTCCACTGAGCTCTTCGGTAGTAATTCTTGAGTGCAGAGGTAGGAGTAACTGCTCAACACTAATGGATGTCACTCAAATACAAATAAAAACTTTATAGGATATAAGAAGCAAGTATTTACATATATTTAATATATTTATGCATAATGCAATTCATATAACACTTAACCTTGAAAATGGTGTTAATCCCTATGCCATCAAATGTTAAGGAAAATTTGGTATTAGTTTTATCTCTAAGAATAACACTTGTGACCATTCATACATGTATACACACAAATCATAAGCACTTTTCTCCTCTTGAGATTGTTGTCATATATTTCGATAATAAAGGTAAATAAATAAATTTGTACTTGTTAATTGGATATATCTTTTCCTAGCAGAGAAGTTAAAATTTATTTAAACTAATTGAAACATATAGGAGGTTAATTTTCCATGATAGGTCTTACTAAATCTAATAAGTAATCTATGAAACATCAAAGGATTGCTTTGGACAGACTAAATAATAATGACACTGTTAGATATGATTTTCTGAAAAATAACAGAAACTATGAAAATAAATCAAGTCAAAAATACAAGTCTAGCTCATCTTGATTTTTGTCAGAAAAAAAACAACAGACATAATGTCCACAACTCTATTAAATAGTGGATGTTCCTGGCATAGAATCTGCAAAGTAGCAGCTGTCCATGCAGGTGGACTGTGTCCCTTTTAGTTTTCTCACTAGAAAAACAGCATGCCATTTGCAGGATGAGGATGCATTTCTCTCAGTAAAATGTTACTGGGTATGAATTCTTGTTAGATTCAATGTCCAATTACCGAGCCTACCACCGGACAATATAATAGCAGTATGTCCAGTTCTCTGAATAAATTTGTCAGCTGCATTCAATGTACAATTTAGATATATGGCATACTGTGAAAACCAAGGAAAAATTTCAAATACTATAATTTTTCCTTTAGCCAAACTTATAATTTCTAAAATATATTAGTATCCATTTTAATCTTTTCTTCTAGCTAAATAAGTTGGGTTATTTTCATGATGGAAAAACAAAGCTGATATCATTGTAATCTTTTCCTACTTCTTTCTACCATGGGTTGGATCTCTCACTCTTAATGGTTGGTCCCCAATAATAGGACAGCTGCTTACAGCACAATTCCTGTGGTTGCAATTAAACTCATTTACCATCAACAGTGGGAAGTACCCCTCCCAGTCTTTAGGCGAAGGACATCAGGCAGAGGAGATAAATATCTTTCTTATTCTTAGCCAAGCACTCTTGGAGTTATATATCCAGTAAACTTTACTTTGTTTGTTTTTCTGGTTGTGCACAGGTTTTAAGTTAGTAATTGCTTATATTAAATGAAATGCACAGTTAATCCTAGGATGTGTACTTTTCAGGTCCTAAGTCAGGCTAGTTCATCTGGTATTACATATAACAATATTTCTCAGATAGTAAGTTCTTCAATGTGTTGGCAGCTCTTTTCTGTAGCTCTAATGACCTTTTTTGAAATTCTTCAATGAGTACACAGAGTACCATGCTCTGATAATCCACATTATATTGGTATCAGTCAAGTTCCCTATGGTTTTTTTTTTTGTGGGGTGGGGGGAGGTCACACCCAGAAGTGCTCAAGGGTTACTCCTAGCTCTGTTCTCAAAAATCACTCCTGACAGATTTGAGGCACCATATGGGATGCCTAGATTTGAACCACCATCCTTCTGCATGCAAGGCACATGTCCTACCTCCATGCTATCTCTCTGGCCCCAAGTTCCCTCTGTTTTATCACAGATTGTAGTTTTTAAATCAAGGTCTGCTATTTGGGGGGTACAAGCTTGCTCTTATCACATATTAAACATGAAAATGCTGATATTTTCTTTTAACTTTTTCTACTAGTCATTATGGTTGCTGTTTTTCCAAAACTATCATTGAAAAACTTAGAAATTTTTTAGGACACCAAGAAGAGCTCAGGGAACCGAGGGGAAGGGATAATTAAATATTAACCAACCTACTGGTGATTCAATACAAAGGACTGAAGATACAGTTTGTTAGGACCTCACAGTGCCGTAGATTATCTGACTCAATTTAGTGGGTCCTGGGCATTTCAGGGCCACACTAGCCAATGCTCTGAGTATCATGATCCTTAAACATTGTACTATGTCTCTTGCCTGAAAAATGGAAAATGTCAATGGAGATAGATAATATATATAACAAATTCATAATTATATGAGACTGCATGAATAATTTCATCCAATACTTTAGTAAAAGAATTTTAGTTGCATTCTTTTTTTAATAACTTTTATTTTGACCAAAGTAGATTACAAATCTTTCACAGTAATATTTTAGGTACATAGTGACATTGAATCAGGGGCATTCCCACCACCAGTGTAGTCCTCCCTCCATTCCTGTTCTAAGCATGCATCCCATATCCCTTCCTTTGCCCACCCCCCCCCCCAGGCTGCTAGAATAAGTAGTCCCCTCTGTGTCTAGTTTGTTGTAGATTGGGTATCGATTCTGTTATCATTGGCTTTGGATTTGGTGTTTAAGTCTGATCATTTTTAATTTTTACTCAATGTTTATATGCCTCTTTGGTCTTGGTGCCATCCATTATATCCCCCTAGATTTATGAGGCAGAACAAGATGATTCAAGTTATGTGGTTCTGTTTGAAGAAAAGAAAAAAAGAGGGATCAATAAAACAAAAATCCGAGAACAGTCCGTCTAGAGGTTATAAATATCAATTTAAAAGAAGAAAGGGGAAAAAAGAAAGAAAAACATAACAAAAATACAAAAATAAAATAACAGACAAACAAGAAAACAAAAACAAAAACAACAAAAACATTTTAAAAGTCAAAAAATCCAGCAACAACAACAAAAGTAAAATATAAAAAAAATCAAACAAGAAAGCCCCTGAAAAGCACCACAGCACTAAAGACAACAACCAAATACCACAATCCCAAAATAAAAACAAAACAAAAAAGTGTTTTTTTTTATTTTGCATAGGTACAGAAAATATTAGTTGCATTCTTATCATTAATTTTAAGATTAAATTTGTTACCCTATTTAAAGTCTTGCCTTTGTTTTTGTTTTTGGTTTTTTTGGCCACACCCGTTTGATGCTCAGGGGTTACTCCTGGCTAAGCGCTCAGCAATCACCCCTGGCTTGGGGGAACCATATGGGACGCCGGGGGATCGAACTGCTGTCCTTCCTTGGCTAGCGCTTGCAAGGCAGATACCTTACCTCTAGCACCACCTCACCAGCCCCCTTGTTTAAAGTCTTATATAAAATATCTACCCACTAAAAAAATATTTAAATATCTAGAGTCCCCATATACTTGCATGGCAAACTGTATAAAGTGCTTTTATCTTTGTTTGCCAAACATTTACATATTTAATAGTAGCTTTATAAGATCATTGTACTCCTTTCTTTCATATCTTGTTCTCTTCGTTCCTAATCTGTTCTTGTCTATTGCCTTTCCTTTTTCTCCTACCCTTTCCTTTTTCTTTCATATGTTCTATTCCTTTCAACTATTAAAGATTTATAAAAGTAAGCCTGAATTATTTATGGAAGTCCAAACAAGTGAGAAGTAATTTTTAAGTTTTCTTAAAAGAAAAAACAAAACAGTGACCAGAAAATAGTATAGCAGGTTGATGCATGTCTTGTACTCAACTAACCCAGATTGATCCTAGGCATCCCACATAATTTCTAAGTCCTCCAGAAATGATTCCTGAGTACAGAGCCAGGTGTGGGCCTCCTAATAAAAGGAAGGAAGGAAAGAAGGAAGGAAGGAAGGAAGGAAGGAAGGAAGGAAGGAAGGAAGGAAGGAAGGAAGGAAGGAAGGAAGGAAGGAAGGAAGGAAGGAAGGAAGGAAGGAAGGAAGGAAGGAAGAAGGAAGGAAGGAAGGAAGGAAGAAGGAAGGAGGAAGGAAGGAAGGAAGGAAGAAGGAAGGAGGAAGGAAGGAAGGAGGGAGAAACCGAGGAAAAAGAGGGAGAGTGGGAGGAACATGAGGGAAGGAAAGAGAAAGACTAAGACCTACTACTATCTATTAAATCTTACTATGAATTTATAACAATTTATTTAAATTTTAATTAAGAATTTGATGAGTAATTTAAATACAATATTTAAATATGGCAAAGTTAATCCATCCCATGCTAATTCCAAATAAAAATAAAATATAGGACAAATATAGCCAAATAAAGTGGTTAATCTTAAAAAGAAAAAGAAATTGGTCAATCAAAGTTAGTGAATCAAAATTGCTGAATGAAATAAAACTGGCAAATAATTTCAAAAGTTGAAAGATTTTTAATTTTCATTATCTCTATTTATTCAAAAATATAAACATAATCATCTTTACATATAATTAAATAAAAGAAAAAAATATACTCATTGTAAAAACTTAAAAGTTATTCTTGCAATTCATTCTAATTATAAGTATATGCTCAGCAAAAGTAAAATTAATTTGAAATATAATGTGAGTAAACTTATGGAAGATATTTCAGTTAATATGAAAACTAGAAAATAAAGCTCATAATTGGTCTGAATTATAGTGACATATATTGGTCTAGTCTCATCGTTAAAACAGTAAAATAAATAAAAAATAAAATAATATCTTTAATATTTTTAAAACAAGTAAAGCAAGTAGAACACTTACACTATTTTGTCTTCATATATTTAGAAAACATTTTTTCTACAATTATAAATATATAGCAAAATATTTCTGAGGTAAAATCTTATATCTAAACTCTTCTTTTACGAGATGAGAGAAGCAGAGGATTTCACATTGATGGAATATTTTCACTTTTTTGTTTGTTTATTTGAATTTTGTTTTTTTATGGGCCAGATTGGCTGTGCTCAAGGTACTTCTCCACTGAGCTCAGAAATTACTTTTAGCATGTTCAGGGGGCCATATGGGATGCCAGGGATCGAACCCAGGTGGGCCTATTTAAGGCCAAAGCCCTCCCCACTGTGCTATCTATTCATTTCCTATTTTTTAGTGAAAATGGGTTTTATTGAGAGAGGAGGAAGAAAAAGGAAGTATAGCCCTCAATACAGAATATAGGCTGTTCCAAAGGTGGATGACATGCTTGTACATATCTTGTGTGCATAGAAAAATATGAATGTAGTGCTTATCTCCAGAAGGAGATGCAAACAAAATGCATTTGCTGTTTTCTCATTTTAATGAATGGTGCTATTGAAATGAACTTGAATTAAGAGAGCCTCACTCTGAGACCCATCATAAGTGATCTTAGAGAACAGAGCTAGGAGTAAACTCTGAAACACACATAAAAATTAAATATAGTGTATTTAAGTGATTAAAAAGGAACAGTATTTACAGATGACTGGCTGATAGAACCAGGACCGGACTGTATGTATCCTGGGACCAATAAAAAAGCCCAAGTCTAGGGTTTGAGCTACAACCTGCACAACAACCATGATCTCTAGTTCCAGAGGTCTGTCTGAGACAATTGCAACGGAATAGGTCTTCTGGAAACATAATGAAAGACGCTATCCCAGGCCCCATCCTAGAATCAGCGCAAAGATCAAGACCACCAACCACAGAAAACGGATTAAAAGGACACGAGGGAACAGAACTTCTAGAACCACAAAGAAAGACTTCATCATAAGTTCCACTCCCTTACCTGTGCAGATACCGAGATCTCTAGATACAGAGGTCTGATTTTATCACCCAGGACGGAGCAGAAGTCTTCCATTCACCACAAAAGCACAAAAAGTAAATGAACCTGAAAGGAATCTATAGTTAATCCCATGACAATATACTTCAAGGGTGGAGAAACCCTGTTTTTCTTAGGACAAGGGAATTCCTTTTCAAATGACCCCAATATTTACTGTGCCTGTGCAGGAGGGAAGAAAAAAGAAAAAATAAAAGGCAAAAAGCACAAAATTTTTTTTATATTGTTTTGTCAATTTATTTGTTTTGGTGTGGTTATTGCAGTTGTTGTCTCCGTTCATATTTAGTTATTTTTTTCTTCTTTTCTTTTCTCCCTTTATGTGCTCTGCCATGTTTTTTATCTCAAGACCATGGCCTTTATGTGGTGCTTACCTTTATTTTTGGAGTGTTCACAGGATGTTTTATTTGACACTTCTTTTTGTACTGTTGTGGTATTCCACTTCCTTTTTCCCCTTCCTCTCTCAAAACTAGGATGAGAGCTTCCAGAAGGACTCCACCCATTTTCGGCATATTTAATTTTTTTCCCAGTTTATTACTTTTCTCTTCTTCAAACAAAACCACATAACTTGAACTATCTAGTCCTGCCTCCCCACAAGGGAGGTACCAAGACCAAACTGGTATAGGACCTCTAAGTAGTCAGCTAGGCACAGAGGGGCCACTTATTCTGGCAGCCCCGGGGGTGAGGGAGGAGGATATGGGAGGTAGGACAATTAGGTGATGAGAATTCCCCTGATTTTATGTTAATATGTACCTAAAATATTATTGTCAATGATATGTAGGCCACTATGATTAAAATAAAAATGATATTTAAAAAAGGAACAGTAATCAAAATAATATACTGAGTTGCATAAATATAATTTGATTTAATTTGCCATATATGAATCTATGACTTGTCACTAAGTGCTAGTACTAAATGATATACTTTATGCTTATATATAGATTACATTCTCAGTGTGCAGAATTAATGTATGGAAGTTATATATAAGTTATATGTAATTGTGTATAGATTACTTCTATTTATAAGTAAGGAACTTCTATGAGGGGAGTGTTTTCAGGAATACAATGTTATTCTGCTGATATTTTTTTGGAGGTAATAGAGTAATGAAGAAGCTAACGCAGAACCTAAGGCAGATAAATAAGTTAGGAAGCAATAAAAGCTTCCAAGAGAAGACCAGAGTGAGATTGTAATGGAGAAGAATCTTCTGGATATTATTGCAGAGGCTATACTAAAGAGACTTGCTACCCAGTGTGCATGTCAAATGTATATGATTGTAGAGTTTAAGCTTTGGAGCAGGGAATGCTTCTAAAAGTGTTAGCCTGAGTATATGAGGATAATGAGTAATGAAAGGATGAAGATAGATAGAGGAATATGTTTCTCAATTAAAAAAATAGCTTTACATTGGAATTTTTGAGGTTATATTAGGCTCTCTGAAAAATTCAAGAATCTCATTTAACTATGGGTTGATTTTGGAAAGTGTGAAGTTTATACCACAAAATGTTGAATAAGATTGCAGAATTTAAATAGGTCTGTCTAGAATAAATGATATAAAAGTTAAAGCTACCAGCAAAAATTGATCGTGTATATACAGATTTCTATTTTTTTTAATTCTGCCAATTACTATAGTGCAACTAATCAAGATATATGACACAATAAGACTAGTTCACTGCATTCATGTAGATAAAAATAGTGCTGTGCATCTTAGATTAATAAAAACAAATATCTCAAAATATTGTTTAAAAAGCTTATTTTGAGGAGCTGGAGCAGTGACACAGCAGTAGGGCGTTTGCCTTGCATGCGGCTGACCTAGGACAGATGGCAGTTCAATTCCAGGGCATCCCCTATGGTCCCCTACCAGGAGCTATTTCTGACCAGGTGTGGCCCAAACACACACACACACACACACACACACACACACACACACACACACACACACTTCATTTTGAAAAGTCTTTATATACATTCTCATATTTTTTCTTAAACAACCCTTTGTATTTAATACTAATGTTATTTTATTTAACTGAGAAATTAACTGAAGTAAAGAAATTAAAATTTCCCATATTACCTATTTTGTATGTAGCAGGCTTAAGAATTACATCTAGCTCTTATCTACTGTTTTACAGAAAGAATACAGACTGCTAGCTACTACCAAGTGAAATGTTAAACAAACTATGTCCCTATGTTTTGGAATTGAGAGATATCAGTAAGACTGATAACCAATATATAGTGCTGTTCAGTTTTGAGTAGACACAGTTTTTGAATTCCTCAATAAACACTATCTAAGTGATAGTAGGTCAATAAATATTATTAATACATGTGTTTCATCTATAAATATTTTTGAACATCCTTAGAGGACAAACTATTGGTTTTGTGGGACAAATCTGAGTGTTCCATTTGATTGGTATGTACAATGAAAAATTACAGAGAGATTAACAAAAGTTAAAATACTGTGGTAAATTATCCTGTGGGGATGTTATGAGATTTCAGGATGTTGTATGTTCTGACAATAGTTAGTTCCACTTCAAAATGTTGGGGTAGATTAACCATAGTATGTGATTTCTTAGCAAATATCAGAGATGGATTTTCATAGGACATGGTTCAGTGAAGGAAAAGCTAAGCACAAAAACTGAGATATGAATTAGAGGGAAGAAAAAGATAAAGGCCTAGTTTTTTGGAAGCATGAGCTACAATATTTCTACACTTACGTAAGTTGTGAATGTTAATTATAAAATGTGATGGGGTAGGCTAAATTATTGATTACTGAATTACATATAAAATTTAAAGCTCTGTAGTATGGAAGAGCTCTAAGGAAGATATAGAAATATATGTCTGATATTAAATTGCTTTATGAAATTTTAATTATAAAACTATATTTATATTTTTCTTTTTAATATTTAGATGCCAGGAATAATTCTAATGATTTTTACCTAAAAGAAATGATTGCATCTTCTAAGAACTTTTTATTATTGCAATTTTTTCTTTTGGAAATGAAGGAAAGCATCCCTGAGATACCTTACAGTGTATATAGTAATTGGTCCTGAGATATAAGCAAAACACTACAAAAAGTAGGATAATATTTGGATTCATTTATTATAGTAACAACTATCATATAATTTATTGCCATTTTAGGAACAATGCAATCGTTTTTTCTTTCTCTTATCTTTAGAGCACTATAAAGGTCTTAAATTTTCTATTGAATTTTTTTACTACTCTTCTCAAGATTAAAACCACAGATATGCTAATTTATATCTAGTGATTTTAAAATTAAACTAAATTAGATCACCCCCAATACTCACAACACACACATTTGGCTTCTGAAGTAACACATATCCTCAGATGTTTATAATGATTGGATTATGATTATGGGAATTAAGAATGCACCTTCTATGTTTATTTCTCTTTTCATTTTGAATTAATGAAAATTAATTCTTTTCCCTTGAGGAAAAGAATGTTTGAGTTGCTGTCACCCTTTTTTTTCTAAAGCTATTAACCTATTTTCCCCTGCAAGGAAAGAATGTTTGCTTTAATTTCAACATTTGTTTCTAAAGTATTCTAGACAATAAGTATAAGCTGAACATATAAGTATAAGTTTTGGAAGGTTATGGGGTCTACAGAGTTAGTACAGCTAGCAGTGCACACTTGCCTTCCATACTCCATATCAGGAGTGATACCTAAGCACAAAGGCAAGAATTAGTCCTGCGTAGCCGGGTATGACACAAAATCTAACAAAATTAAAAATGTTTTAAAAGGAGAGTCTTGGAAGAGAACATCCCTTTTGTGAAAGAAGTGTTCAGTTGTTCAAGACTAACATGAATAAGGCAAAGGTGAAAGGCTCCTAATTGAAGCCTTACTCATACATTAGAATGAATATGATTCTTTTAAAAATTAAAATTAAGGAAATGAATTCTATAAGCCCCTAGTTCAATTTCTCTCATAAAATTATTGCTCAGATTTACTGATTCCTAGTTACTGTATTCATTTTTATTGCAGTCTATATTTAATAGTGGTTCCTAATGGGAAAAAGAGGGTGTGCCATTTTGATATGAATTAAAAAGAAAATGAACAAGAAGCAAGACAGTAGAAATTAGTACCTTGTATTTCTTTAGTTGTTTTTTGTTTGTTTGTTTTGTTATTTTGGTTTTGGTTTTGGTTATAAACCACACATAGTAGCAATGCTAGTGCTTCCTCCTGGTTCAGCACTCAGTAATTAATTATTCCTGACAATGCTCAGGGGACCATATAGAATACCAGGGATACAACTCAGTCAGCAATGTAAAAGGCAACCACCCTACCAACTGTATTTCTTTTTTTCTTTTTTTTTGTAACAGGATTAATATTACTTGCTGAGCCAAATAGGGGAATACAACTACTTCCATGCAAGTGTTTATCTCTTTCTGTAGGCTAGTGTGTATACTAAAGAGGATTGCCAACCAAAACATACTTTTATCATGGAGTAAGATTAAAAGGCAGTAACTTTCATTTGTGTTTAAATGATATATGAATAACAACTGACCAAAAAATGTTCTGATACAATCCTCTCTAAGAATTGGCTCTAAAACATTAATGAGGAAACTCAGGGATGAAAGTCTTACATATTCCAGTACACATTTTATTTTCTGCCATTGCACATGGCATGATTACTCCCCATCACCACTGGGTTTATCTCCTTTGGCCTCCTTGGGTCTGAGCAGTGGCCCATTATAGAACTAAGCATTGAAACTTCAGCCACAGAACAACCTCCAGAGTCTTCTGATCGTTTCCTGGGAGATCTTAAGAAAACTTAAAAGAGAATTCCATTCATTTTACTAACTCTAGGTACCTAAAATGAAATGTATCAATATTTATAACTCACTCAAAATAGTAGCTTTTGAGGCTGGAGAGATAGCATGGAGGTAAAGCATTTGCCTTGCATGCAGAAGGTTGGTGGTTCTAATCCAGGCATTCCATATGGTCCTCTGAGCTTGCCAGGAGTTATTTCTGAGTGTAGAGCCAGGAGTAACCCCTGAGTGCTGCTGGGTGTGACTCGAAACCAAAAAAGAAAAAAAAGTGGCTTTTATACAGTAGAAACTTAATAACCATTTCAAATAAAATCCAAATAAGCAATGCTAAACCTTCTCTGAGATTACAAGAGGCAAAAAAAGCAAGATTCTATTTGTGTGTCTTAATCTTTTATCTGTCTTAGGCATAAAAATCCTCTATTCTAATCACTGCCAATTATGACCTAACCAAGATATTTCTTTCTATTTGTCAGTTAATTTAGACTCCAAACAACCTGACTGCCAAAAATATTTTTCTTTACTTGTTTTTATTCCCTATCTGATTTATCATAAAGAATTTTCATTCATGTAGTGTCTAATATATAGTACAGTGCAATTTTATTGTTATATTTGTGTGTGTTACAAATAAAAACTTGGAGGTCAGTGTAAAATTGTGTCGTGTCACTCCAGCATGCATTAATGCAGTTAAATAATTTTCTGTAGTTATTTATTCTGTAATGCAAAGATAGTGCATTTTAGGTTAGGATCCAGAGATTGGAGTTTGATCTCTGTTAATGAGATAACTTTAGCTTATTCTACTCCCTCATTTGTTGGCAGTTTCACTGCTTAATAGTTCCTCAGTTTTAATTGGTTGCAAAATGTAAGGAACTAAGATATTAAAAGTTGACAGAAACATTACAGAGTGTTTCATGCAAAAAGTCATGATATTATAAAAGTATAAAAGTTTGTGCAATTAAACTAGCAATGCTCTCTAAACATTTATGCTATCATAGGTGATCAAAGTGGGGATTACATTAATAGTTCTTAAAAGTAGGTTTTTTTTCATTTTATATTTTAGTTATTCTTTCTATTGTCTTTCTATTTTCCTCAATAACTTTGCTTTCCCTTATCTTGAAACAAATGTATTATGATCAGTTACGTCAACTGTATGATGTATTCTCTTTAAATAAAAAAATCATTTTAAAAAAGTAGATGTGGGACCGAGAAGGTGGTGCTAGAGGTAAGTTGTCTGCCTTGCAGGTGCTAGCGTAGGACGAACAGTGGTTCGATCCCCCCCCGCATCCCATGTGCCCAAGCCAGGGGCAATTTCTGAGCGCATAGACAGGAGTAACCCCTGAGCGTCAAATGGGTGTGGCCCCAAAACAAAACAAAACAAAACAAAACAAAAAAGTAGATGTACTTTCACCTTGCTCAGAGTGGCTGACAAATAATCTAGGAACCTAAAGACCTGGCATTGGGGTTGGAGCAGTGGTGCAAGCGGTAGGGCAATTGCCTTGCACACACTAACCAAGGATGAACTGCAGTTTGGTCCCCCAGTGTCCCATATGGTCTCCCAAGCCAGGAACAATTTCTGAGCGTATAGCCAGGAGTAACCCCTGAGCATCACTGGGTGTGGCCCCCCCCAAATAAATAAACAAATAAAGACCAGGCATGGTTGGAGTAGTTGACCTCGCGACTTACTTTTAAGTCTCTTGGGTTCATAATTTCAATGCATAATTTTGCATGAATTTACTCAGAAATATTTGCACTCAGACTATTTCTGCTGAATGTAGACTCCCACACTTACACAGTGGAGAGAGAAGCCTGTTAACTGACATTTGCAATTTCGGCATGACACCTTGTGGGAGAGAGAACTGCCAATCATTTTGCTGACATCAATCTCAGGGGAAGTCTAAATGAAGCTGGCTTCATCCAATTAAAAGAAGTAATTATATGTAATGGAAAGTAAACAAAATCTAAGAATAATATTACCTGTTATAGTGAGTACTTAAAATGAAAAGCTGGAGTCTGTTAAGTGTCACCTTTGTTTCTAATACTATTAATCTCTTTGCTTTTCTTGAGGATTTTGATAGGAAAATTACAGAAAAATTACTTAATATTCATTTTGAAACAAGAAAAATTTACAGTAGTGAAAAATCCTCTTTGTAAAGCTTTGATTATGTCAAAATTCTGCATGGCCTTTAGATTAGGAAAAATATAAAAAATACTGTGATCATTTAGTTCCTTGATTATAGAAAATAGTGGAACACATAATAGACTTACATTTTCCCTCATGTTGGATTTTAATATGAATATAAATTCTGTTTTTGTGCTACGTTTTGATCCACCCATTAAAGAACGTTGAATTTGATAAGCTTTTTTGTTTTGTCTGCCTTCCCCTTTGTGGATGATAAATTGATAAACAAAGTAAAACCATCCTGATTCAGTAAGCTTCCATCAGTGAACCAATGAAGTGTGCTGACCCCAATGCCACAGAAGTTGAAATAGGTGAAAGGCTACGTGTGTTTGTATCTACCCATTTTTATTTCTGGATTTGGCCATTTTACTATCATGGATATCAATTCATGCATTCTCAAGTAGAAGCTCTTTCATTTGCATAACTTACTGCCAACAAATGGCATGGTCTTGGAACAAAGATGGGTAACTGGCATGAGAAATGTGCTAGAGATTCCGAACTGGATTACTGCAGGGAATAGGGTGAAACCTTGCTAGTCTAGTACTTGGTAAAGTCTGTTGAGAGAAACAGATGGAAAAGGCTTCAAAGAGACCATGTTGTTTGGCAAAAGTAGATTTTGAAAATCCTTATATTGCTGTAAAAAGAAAAAATATTGTCTAGGTTGTTCATGTACATGTTCTAACTTAATTCTGCCAGTAAAGTGTTGTCATGCCCACTTTCCAAATGAAAAGGTTGAGGCAATTTTTATCTTGGAAGCAAGAGATATATCTAGAACACTAGCCAAATATATAGAACATTAACCAAATGCTTAGCGGCATAATCACAAACAAATGCAGTTAATGTTTTGTAGGTTTGCTTTTCAACTTTTGCACAATCAAATAGCAGCAACCTAAGCTAGTCATCAAAATATTTTTAATTTGGGCAGTTTCAATTGTTTGCTTTTTATTTTTGTAGCACACTTGTGATGAGTTTATACAAAACACCTACACTTTATTTCTTACCAAGCCGACCTGCATGTTTGTCAGTTTCTTCTATTGCAAAAATACCAGAATTACATATTTCTGTATCCAAATACTACCATCAACCCCCATTTTTTTCCCCGACTTGATACAGGACTGCCATCTGGTGGAATAAAGAGGCACCTTTGCTTTGAATTTAACCAATATTGCGTGATGGTTTTTGTTTTTACAAAAGAACAGTATAAAAAAAAAGGTAACGCTGTTTCTGATTCCTCCTGGAGATGAGGAGATAGTTCAGAAAAGAAATAATGTAATCCTTTTTGCAGCTGACTGTGGGAGCTGCAATGATTTGTGGCAGGTAATAAATAGCCAAGGAAAGACTACTCAATTTTATTCAGACTTTTTTTTTCTTAAAAATCATAAATATAAAATATGCACTTCGTATACATTAACTATATGTTTGTAGTAAACTAGTTGAAGAAATTCACAATTATAAAAAATATGGTTTTAATTTGTCAGGTTTCCTTTCCTCCTCATTTCACCTGCTTTTCTACAAAATTGTGCCTCCCATACCTACTCCATTAAATTCCTAAGAGGGTTGCACTGGCCACATGACTCTTCCTTGCAGTCTGAAAATCTTCAAAACTCAATTCTTATGTGGCAGCCCTTTACTCTCAATGACAATGTGTTCATTGCAGAAGATTTACACTGACAAACCAAGACAAGCCACTGAGGAAATAGATATTAATAATTGGTGTATTTGATAGAAGTTCAATATGAGTCACCAGTAGAAAGGAGTCTATCTATGCCCAGGTATTTCTGAATGTATCTTCCTCTGGTTTCCAAATTTTCTCAAATTTTCTCAGAGTTACTTTTTAGTTTGGGGATGGAGACAGAATAGGATTCTTGTAACATACATATCAGTGTTCAGAAATTATTCTTCTCTCTGTGCTCAAGGATCACTTTGGCAGTACTTGAGGTACTTGAGGGGTTAAAACCAAGTAGGCCACGTGCAAGGCAAGAAGTCTTCCACTGTACTATCCCTCTTGCCCCACAGAGAGTTTCTTTTGTGTCACATACTATGCCAAATACACCTAAGCTTACCAAAGGCATGAAACATCAATTCCTTGATTGTTATATAAGATCTAGAAATGCCAAACATGTCCTCAAATTTCATTCATTATGTCAAGTTGGGACACACCCAATTACTTTTTATATACAAGATGGAGAGTCTTCTGAATTTCTTATTTCTTATCAAGCTGTGTCTGTGTGACAGAAGTAATATTTGAGAGGAGATAAAAGCCCAGGATGATATTTTCCTAGTCTATAGAGCAGTTTTGCTAATAGTATGTAACTTTGAATTTAATGTGTTTATGGTTGAAGAATTTCAGTTTATAAAAATATACATGCATATTTTAATAAATAATTTAACTTTATCAAATGTTAGAGCTGGGACTTGAGCATATTAAAAAATAAAAGATACCTAGATTCAGGTTAGAATTCATATTTAAGGTAGGACCATTTATAATCATCTGCATAATTAAGAATATGTTATCCAACTATTACTGTTGATCATTTCTTATATAAACAATACATAAAGGCAAATGGTAAATATCTTGGGGAAATAGTCAGGGAGATAGGATCTAGATGGTATGTTGTTTTGAAAACTAAATGAGAATTGATTATTAATGTTTTGTTGATGCTCATAGGGAATGACCAAACTTCAAATAGAGGAATGACATTATTTTAATACACAGTTAATTAATGGTCAGATCAGAAAACAACAACAACTGAAAAACATCCAAATAGTTCAGGATGCCATGAGGAAAATATGACAACATATCTAGTGCCCAATGGCCTGGAATTACATGCTTATGGAAATTTTTTTGTCTGTTTTTTGGCCACACTTGGTAGCACTGAGCGGTTTACTCCTATCTGTGTGCTCAGAAATCACTTCTGGCAGGTTTGGAATGCTGGGGATAGAACTCAGGTCAGCCTTGTGCAAGGCAAATTTCATACTCACCGTGCTCTGGTAAGTTGAAATGATTTTTAATGGTAAATACTATTTAGACATGTAGAACATAAGAACTATATTTCTGCTTGTGTGTATATTTCTACTTGTAATCTGCAGAAAGTTGTAATTTACCTTTTGATGGAATTGCTTTGGAATAATATACATCTTTACATGAAGCAAAGGTTTAAAAATTATTTATTCTGAAATTGTTTTACATTCATAAGAAATAGCAAAAATGATACAGTTTTTAGCTTCTCCCAAAGATAGCATCTTACATAACCAGAGTACATTATTAAAACAAGGAAGTTGACATTGACACACTAGTATTAAGTTCAGAAATTATTTGTATTTTATAATGCACAGCTTTTAAATTAAGACACTTAATATATCTTTAGAATTGGGGCCGGAGCTATAGCACAGTGGTAGGGTGTTTGCCTTGCAAGCAGCTGATCCAGGATGGACAGGTTCTATCCCCAGTGTTCCACATGATCCCCGAGCCAGGAGCAATTTCTGAGTGCATAGCCAGGAATAAACCCTGAGCATCATCAGGTGTGGCCCATAAACAACAACAAAAAATTGTCTTCGGTATTGTTTATTAAATTATTTTACTGAGTTTCAGATAGCTGTTTGAGAATGATCTTAATTCAATACTCAAAGATTTAGATTTTTAAAATTAATTTTTTAAAATAAAACATTGCTATCTGCATTTATGATTTGCTAGAGTTTTTGTATTCTCAAGTATTTGAGTATTTATTGCATGAATTCTTATAAATTTATTTTCATTTCTCATGAGCAGAATTAAGACTTGAAACAGTCTAAGGTGGATATTTTCCAAGTAGTTCCTTGTCTCCAGTAAAATTAAAATTTTACTGTTCTTTCAGTATCTTATAAATTATGAAGTCATAATTTTTTTTCTATAACAAGCTTAGATGTTTCTTTCTCTTTTGATTTTTGAGTCACACACAGAAATATTCAGGGATTACTCTTGACTCTCCATTCACAAATTATTCTTGGTGGTCCTAAAGGGACCATATAGAAAGCTGGGTATCAAACCTAAGTTGGCTGTGTGCAAGGCAAGCACTCTACACAATGTGCTATCTTTGCCCTAAAATTGGTTATTTCTTTGACTTGGGTTTACCCTAAAATCAACTGTGTAATTTAAAAGCATGGTATCATTGGAAAGCAGAAGTTTTTTTTTTGTTGTTGTTGTTTTTTGTTTTTTTGGGTCACACAAAGTGACACTCAGGTGTTACTCCTGGCTATCCTCTCAGAAACCGCTCTTTTTATTTTTTTATTTTTTTTATAATCCTATAGTCAGATTAACAATATTTCTCCCATAATGTTTCTAATTGAATAAAACATTTGTAGTCTTTATTAATATTGTTTTACTTTTTTTAATTTATTTAAACACCTTAATTACATACATGATTGTGTTTGGGTTTCAGTCATGTAAAGAACACCACCCATCACCAGTGCAACATTCCCATCACCAATGTCCCAAGTCAGTAAACGAAGTGAATGTCAGAAACCGCTCTTAACATGGATGACCATATGAGATGCCAGGGGATCGATCCATGGTCTGCCCTATGCTAGTGCTTGCGCCACCGCTCTGGACCCAGAGCATAAGCTTTTTTAAACATTGCTGCTATACATCAGTGAAGCTGAATGATTCATTAGCATTTAAAATATTAATATCAAAATGTTATATTTGTCTAACAGTTTATCACTTCGAAATTTCTTTCAAGTACAGATTTTTCCTTCATATAACACAATATCCTCATGAAATAGAGACATTTAATTATTTTTTCTTTTTTTAGATTTGTGAATCCTATACCAATTACACTCATTCACGAGAAGACTAAAGCCAAAAATAAGTTTACTAGGTAAATATTTTTGACAGGTAAATAAATTTGGTAATTTTAGCATATAGATTTTAATATTAATATCAACACTCAAAGAACTACATGAACAATGAGTATAAGTAAAAAAGAAATAGTATTCTAAGATTAACATTGGATGCTACATTCATGCCTGAAACTAGAGAGATACAAAGCACAAAACTAAATCTCAGAAAGAAGGTACTTATTTAGACCAATATCACCACTTGCCTATAGTAGTAAGGTTCATAGCAAGTAAAGTAGGGCATATAATTACTTCACACTACAGTTATTCAAAAGGAAGATTCATTTGATAATAAATGTTTCCAGCAATTGTTTATTAATAATAATGTATCATAAACCCTTCAAATATATTTTCCTTTATATGCTGAATTTGATAGTATGGCTCTGTAAACATTGGAAGATAAAGTTAATCACAGAAACCTGAAACTTTTGTTATAATTCTATTAAAACTCAAAATCCAAACCATCAAACAAACTGACAATTTTTTTCAGACCAAGAATATTTTTGTATATTTTCATTATCACTGAGACACTAGTCATATTCTCTTTAACTGCTGAATAATACATTTGGCATATATTTATTTAATAAATTACATTAGCATGTTTTCTTTTTGCCTTCCTGCATTAGACAGTGGAAGTGAAGAAGGTCAATTGATACAGATTATACTATTTTTTTGATATAATTTTGGGAGGTACTTATTAGTTAAATAAAAAACCAAGTACAGCAGAGATTTCTGATCCTCACAATGTTTGGCATGAAGTCTGTTTGACTTATTTCTTTTGTTTCACGTTTGCTTTTCATGCAGAAGGACGGTGGTTCGAATCCCAGCGTCCCATATGGTCCCCCGAGCCTGCCAGGGGCGATTTCTGAATGTGGAGCCTGTAGTGGCCCCTGAGCACTGCCGGGTGTGACCCAAAAAAGAACAACAACAACAAAAATAAACAAAACAAAAGCATTAGCATGTTAACAGTGATATTTTCCTACTATTATGTGTTTTCTACATAGAGAAAAAATCATTATTTCTCCATAGTTGACTTTTTGATGAATTTATTTATTTTTTTTTTTTTTTTGGTTTTTGGGCCACACCCGTTTGATGCTCAGGGGTTACTCCTGGCTATGTGCTCAGAAATCGCCCCTGGCTTGGGGGAACCATATGGGACGCCGGGGGATCGAACCGCGGTCCTTCCTTGGCTAGCGCTTGCAAGGCAGACACCTTACCTCCAGCGCCACCTACCCGGCCCCTATGATGAATTTATTTTTACCACCAGAGGGTATTTACATTGTAGCTATTTTTCCACCAGAAGTTGTTTACATCCTAGTAATTTCAACCTTCAAATATATCTATTTATTCAGTAAATAGAAAGCTATTTAATAATTATATATGATCTTTAAATTTTACTTCACCTGATTTTCTTTATGTTCCAAGTTTCTTTAGAGGTGGAAACACAATTTGGTCTGATTATAAAGACATGAAAAATCATTTGCTTGTTTTCTTTGATTTTGTTTCTTGTATATATGCATTGGAGTTATATGTCATGTGTGTTAGAGTGAAGGTAGATTTTTATCAACAAAACAGAAAGCGTTGTGAATTCAGTAATTTTCTCTTTTTGTTTACTATTTCTTTATAGAGTTCAATAATGTCACTCTTATTTATTTGACTGATAAAATTCTCTTGATTACTGCGACATTTTATGTCTAGACACTGAGGAGAATTGAAAAGAGAGATATTGAATTTAGTTATTGGGAATAATCATGTCAGGAAAAGAGAGAAGAAAGACTCTCATAGAACTTTGGCACCAATGCTTATTTAGCAATACATTTTAGTATTAATGAGCAAAAATTGGAATAAATTTTTCTGCCTCCAGAATAGTAATAAATATTTTAATCTTAAATTATAACACATTTCTGTCTTTTGTATTTCCTCTTTAATACTCTTAATTTTTAATAATTTTTTATTTATTTAAACATCATGATTACAGAGATGTTTATGGTTGAGTTTCAGTCTTACAATGAACACCATCTTCACCCATGAACATTTCCCATCATCAATATCCCCAGTTTTCCTCTCACCTTCCCCTCTTCATGCCCCTGCAGCAAGCATTTTGCTCCTCTATCTCTCTCACTCACTCATTCACTCACTGACTCACTCATTCACTCACTCACTCATTCACTCTTTTTTTCTACCCTATCCATCTACACCAGCAATATAAGATAGCACCATTTCTTTTTGCAAAGGCATACAAAAAAAGGGGAAGTCTTACATATAAAAATATGCTCTTATCTACTAGGGATAAGAGCTCATACTTTTTTGCAATACAGAGTCACCTCCCACCTTGAACGTATGTCATGTGGTCCCTACTTAGACTCCATGCTATTAGACAGTGACCACCCAACCCCGAACCCTAGATCTCAGATATAGAACTAATAGAATTCTCTGCAACAGCTCCAGGAAACAAAGTCCCTCTTGGACATTCTTAATTAGGCTCTGAAACCAATATGCGCCACTTTTGGTACAACATCCTGACAATGAGGAAATGGCAATACTTTGGTCTAAGAGCAGGCTGTCTCATCTCAACACCTAACAATAAGATGAAACCAGAAGACACATCATCATTTGATCAGTGCAAAAGCCAAGATCGCTTAACTACAGAACAGGGAACGTAAATACCATGACTGAGTAGAACCTATCCCGGGACCAATAAAAATGTCCCTAGTCCAGGCTTTGGCCTACGACCTATACAACAACCAAGAGAATTAGAGAATACCAGAGGTATTACTGAGAAAACTGCAACTGAGCAGAACTTCTAGAAACATAATGACTCTATCCTAGGCTTCGTCCTGGGATAGGTGCAAAAACCAACACCACCAACAACAGAAGACTGACTAAAACAACAGGGATGGAACGGAACTTCTGGAACTGTAAAGAAATATTTCATCCTATGACATATGCAAATACTAAGATCACTAGCTACAGAGGCCTGATTTTATCATCCATGATGTAGCAGAAAACTTTCAGACATCACAAAAGGAGCTAGGAGAGTAAAAGAGCATGTTCGGAGCCTGTAGTTATACTCACGACAGTATACTTCAAGGTTGGAGGAACCCTGTATAGCTTAGGCCAAGGGAATTCTCTTTCTAATCTCCCCAATTTTTACTGTGCCTATGCAAAAAAGAAAAAAAAAGCACAAATTAAACTTTTTTCTTTAATTTTTTTTGCAAAGGTTGTTGCCTGTGTTATTTTTTTCTTTTCCTTTTCATTATCTTTTCTTTGCCCTTTTTTTCTTTTTCTTTTTTTACCTGTGCTTTGATTCGTCTCTATTTCAGGACTGTGGTTAGTGTTGGGTTGTTGTTAGTATTGCTGTGGTGCTTCTCAGGTTTTTTGTTTGCTTGTTTTGTTTTATTTTGGTTTTGATTTTTCTTGTATTGTTTTTATGTTTTTCTTTTGTCTTCCCTTTCTTTTCTTAAAAAGGAGCCTTCCTGGGTTTTTTTGCTTGTTTGAATTTTGCCCCCACCTTTTATCTTTTCTCTTATTCTTTTTTTTTTTTTTTTTTTTTTTTTGGTTTTTGGGCCACACCTGTTTGAAGCTCAGGGGTTACTCCTGGTTATGCAGTCAGAAATCGCCTCTGGCTTGATCTTTTCTCTTCTTTTCTTTTCTCTCTTTTCCTCTTCCCTTCAAACAGAAATACATAACTTGAACCATCTTGTTCTGCCTCTCAAATCGAGGGGGAAATAATGAAGGGCACCAAGACCAAACAGTCGTTTGAACATTAAGTAAAAATAGAAAAAATGATCAGACTAAAACACCAAATCCAAAGCCAACTACAATGGAAACAATACCCAATCTACAACAGGCTAGACACAGAAGGGACCACTTGTACTAATGGCCCAGGAGGCAAAGGAGGGGCATAATGGGATGCAGGTTAGGAAGAGGGGTGGAGGGAGGACAACATTGGTGGTGGGAATGCCCCTGATTCAATGTCACTATATACCTGAAATACTACTGTGAATGATTTATAATCCACTTTGGTCAAAATAAAAATTATTCATATAAAATACAAATAAATGTTAATAAAATGTTTAGATATTCCAAAAAAAGCAATCAGTTATGGTTTATAAAGATAAGTTAAAAGAATACAACATAGTCTAAAATTGACAGATAAATTTAGAGTGGAATCAGGTTTAATAAACAATAGTGTTAAGTATAACCTTAGTTTGGTCAGTGTAATAACATTAGTTAAGAAATAATTTAAAAGAGATTAACACTTTCTTCCTTTTAATGTCTCTGTGCCCAGAAATTTGATTAAAAGAACGCAGGACCTTTTTAAATGTATGTCTCTAAAGATTGTTTTATTCAAAAAATCAAGTCTAAGTGTATTTTTAAAATGAATTATTTAATTATATGCTTAGTGATGACATCTGAGTACAGTATGTCATGAATATTTATATGTTCTCTCTATTAAGGAACAATATAAATGCTGACCTATAAATTGGAAAGAAAACTCCAGGTTTATTCAAGATTTACAATGGGTTACAATACTAATAAATTATTTGCTATATGGTGAATCTTCCTGCATAGAATATACTAATTAATACCCCAGGTATATTCTTTCATTCAACCTTAACAATATTGACTGGTTTTGTACTAGGCAATATATATCTCTAAAGAAAGACTTAGACACAGTTGAAACAATTTTTTTAATTCCAGGATATCTTTGGACATTTAAAAATCATTTATTTATTTTTGGTTTTGGAGCCACACCAGTGATGTTCAAGGATTAATCTTAGTTTTGTATTCAGGAATATCTCTTGGAGGTGGGATATAAAAATTTGTTCCCAGATCAGCTACATGCAAGGCAGGAGCCTCAGCCACTGTACAGTAATTTTAGCCCTGTCTTTTGACATTTAAGACTACTAATTCTTTTTAATTGTTTTTCCTACAAATTTATTGCCATCATATACTAAATATATTTTTATTAATTTTTCCACTATAGGTAATGTTTTTGGTATTGACATTGAAATTAGGAGCATTAATAACTGCAAAACAAGGCTCTTTATATGCACTATTGTAATTGAGTAGAAAGAGATACCAAAATGTTCTACATAATTAATCATCAGAAAGATGCAGTGGTGCAGCAATAAGGCATTTGCCTGGCATGTAGCTCACCTTGGACTGACCATGGTTCTTTCCCCTTGTATTTCATATGGTTCCCCAAACCAGGAGTAATTTCTGAGAGCATAGCCAGGAGTAGCCCATGAGCATCACAGGCTGTGGCCCCAAAACAAAAACAACAACAAAAGAAAGAATAACCAGTTCTGGGACAGATGCAGGGATAAAATAATTTAATTCAATTATTTTGGTAATGTCAATTGACCTAGCCTTCTGGAAAACAATATAAACATTCCTCAAAAAACAATAAGAAATTGAGCTTTCATTAGATGTAGAGATGCTTATGAGAATATATGCTAGGTTCCCAAAAACACATTGTAGAAAAGGCAGATAAAATCCTAAATTCATTGCATCAGTACTTAAAATTGTCAGAATCTGTAAATAATGTATGTGCCCAAGAAGACATGAATAGATAAAGAAATTATGGCTCATATACACAATGGAATATTTTGCAAGTGTTAGGAATAAAGTAAGTCATGATTTGTTTAATACATGGATAGACATGGAGAATATCATGCTGAGTGAAATGAATCAGAGAGGAAGAGACATAGAATATTGCTCACCTGTTATATTCACAAACAACACTCACACATAATAAGAGAATAATACTTAAAGATAACAGAAATGATGGGTGCAGTTAAGACAAATGCCGTTATTTAAGTGCAGTTAGGATAGAATTGTTCATTATGATAGTAATAGTTGGAAACAATCTGGAAAAAAAACTGCTAATTGAAGGGAGATAAAATTATATTCAGCATATCCAGTCAGTGAACAGTATTGCAAACCACAGTGCCTAAAATAAAACAAGAAAGAAAAAGAGAAAGATCAGAAGTCTTTACTGAGTTGGGATGATGGTGGGACTTTGGTGACTGGAAATTAATACTGTGTAAGGGATGGGTATGGAACACTGTCTAATAGAAACTCAATCATCAACAACTTTTTAAGTTTGCCTTTCATGGTGATATAATCTTGAGTAAAATATATCAAAGTGCTGGCCAATTGAATCTTCTAGTCTATTTTAGTTCAGTTGTGCTGTTGGAATCATTCTGTCTTTAATGATAGATATCTAGAATTTTGCCTTAAGAAGTTTCTTCAGCCCAAAGTCTAGCATTTGAAATTATGAATTGTGGCTCTAGTTTGATATTAAAATAAACATATTTATTATTAATTGTCAGCAAATGATTTACATACCTATCTTATATACATATGTATATAGAGTTTCATAAATAGTCTTCAAGTGAATGGATTCAGGGTTGAAAAAGTTTAAAACCCTGATATGTACAGTTTAATAATGTGAGAATTACTTTACAACTTTATATTGTAATACAGGATGCAGGACATACAAACTTTCTTCAAAGTCATTCTCTATCATGTAAATGCTAATTGGAAAGTCTATGATTTTATTTATGAATTATTTTAAATCTTATTTACTGCTGAAAACAGTTTTATTTTAAAACTTGAAAATGTGCACATTCAGTGTGATGCTTATTTCAGTTTCATCTATGATAGTGTGAGCTTGTCAGTACTATTTTCTCAAGATGCAAATAATGTGAGGTTTTAGAAAGAACAAATGTGGAATTCAAAAATCATTCTATAGAGATAAAATATGTTAAGTTAACATGTTTTGTACAGTTTAATTATAATATATACACATAGTTCACTAAGATATAAGAATTTATAGATCTTCTAAATCATTTTGAAATAAAATCTATTGTTTCACACCTCTCAAAAATTATTACAGTATAGGAATAATATTTATGTTGTATTAATAATGCAATCAATTGAGTACGTCATATAACACTTGATTCATCAACTTAATATTTATATGACCATGTAAATACTGTTATTAATCTTACTTTGTATACAAGGTAAAACCTTGGAAAATTCATAATTTTGCCCAAGGTTTTAAAATGAGCTACTTTAGTATCTTTATTTTATTTGTAGTTCAGAAGGAAATCCCATATACAATGATTAGCCATGTATATTTTAGTAATACAATTCAATGAGCTGTAGAAACATGGATTAGAAGCTAGTCTTCTAACATTTTATCATCTCTGAGAAGACCGTGTGCAGAAAGGATCACAGAGGTATTTCACCTCCATTGCTTGATTGATCTTGTCCTGTAGGACAATTAAGTGTTCAAATAATTGAAAAATTTAAAAATAGGTATTGTTGGAGTCCTAAAATAAGACTATTCTATTCCTCACTATATTCATATAGAACCACCAAATTTATTTGCTTTATTTCCTTGGAATTTTCCTTTGTTTATATATATTAATATTAAATGTAATTATTTATTAATTTTAAGATTATGTAAAATGATGAGTAAAGAGTACAAATATGAAAACAATTGAAGTCTAATAGTAATGTTTTCATGAATATTCAACGGAATACATGAGTCATATTTACTGGAACCTTGAAGTATGTCAGGGGATTCAGTGATATTAGCATTAAGTTGGTCTTGTATGTATATGCCATTAGAAACTTATTAAAATAATAAATCTTAAGTTTTGTGGCCCATCACTGGCACTTTAAAATTATATAACATTGGGACTGAAGTGATAGCACAGTGGTAGGACATTTGCCTTGCATGTGGCTGATCCAGGACAGACCTGGGTTCAATCCCCGGCATACCATATAGTCCCCAAGCCAGGAGCAATTTTGAGCACATAGACAGAAGTAATCCCTGAGCATCACTGGGTGTGGTCCCAAAACCAAAAAATAAAAAAGTCATATAATATTAAGCAGTTTAAGTATCATTTATAAACTTTAAATAAATAGAATTACCTAGAAGGAAAAATACCTTAAAATAAAATAAAATATGTGTACAGAAGATCTCCAAATTTAATGACAAATATATCTTTTCTTTTTAAATAGATATAACACACACTTAAAAACCTGAAAGTTGCTTGGAAAATAACCCAGGGCAATTATATATTTCTCTAAAATAATCAGCTAAAAGTATCCGGTGATAAAGGTGCACATAAGAAGCTAGCCAGGGGTCAAATCAATGTTTATCCTCAAATTATAACATCCAAATTATTCTTCAGTCAAGTTTCAAATTTAAAGTCTAAACATTTATGTGGAATATAAAAGCTGAAATCATCAGAAGTCCTTTGAAAAAGGTTAAACTACATATTAAGTAAATATGTAACATTTGTGAATGTGTTTGATATTTTCTTTGAATATCTTTAATTAAAATGAAAAAGCTCTGTAGAGAAAGAATGTAACATTCAAATTCCCAACAGAGTCCAAGAACTCTTAATAGTTACTCTTTTTCAAACAGTATTTTTCTTTAATTTTTATTTTCTTTTTTTACCAAACCATGATCTAGACTGGCTTGCAGATTTCAGAATTTACTTGGATTTAGTGCCTTTATGTAAAGTTTAGAATCACAGACTTACAAAGTTTCAGTTAATTCCGTTGAATCTCTTCAATTTTTTTTTTTGCCAACCAAATGGTGTGAAAAAAGAAAATGAAGCTTGGAGCCAGGTAGATTTGAATGCAGAGTTTTCACTGCTACCTTAGTTTTCTAAAGCTTTGTAAATCTCTTTTTACCTTTCTAGTAATAAGGATTATTGAATGTTATATATGAGTGAGTTATTAAATAAATATAAGATATGTCTTATATGTATCAATCAGTATTGAGGCAGAACTCCATATTTTTTAATATTTTATTTTGTGTTTTAGTTAATTGTTAGAATATTCTATGATTGTACTTACTGGCATTTGCCTGCATGTTAATTTTTTAACATCTTTGATATATTTTATTATGAATAAAAATTATAAACAATTTTTCTGTCAACTATTTCATTTTTCTCTAATATTCTATGGTTGCAAATATTCTACTGATCTTTCACATTCCTTTGAGGTATTATATATTTCATGATAACTTGTGTAAAGTCATTCTACCACACATTTTCTTCCAAGTGATTTCTGAGATTTTTCTGTTTTCAAAACTTTCAGTTAAGAATTTTCTGAGTGCAGAGCTTGTGAATATAATATTTTTTTCTATCTGTGAGGTTCACTGTATAGGTCTCTGTTGTCTTGGTGACAATCCTGCTATTATGACTCAAATTCAGAAAAGTGTGAAATGAAATATTTGCTTCTATAACTTCTGATATAATCAGTACAGGGGAATATTTTTTGTTCATTCATAGAAAACTTAACCTTGGTTCTTTCTGGAAAGGAATTAAAGTAGAATATATTTGCCAGATTCTGGGATTAAATTTCTTATTCATTGGAGTCCCCTGCAGAGTAAAAGTACAGTAGGAGAATTAAAACATATGCCTTGTATCTCATATAAATTCTCTATGGTTAAATATAAAAAAGACACTTAGAGGAACAGCAACATTCATTTGAAAAAAATGTAACAGGAGAAATGAGTAGTATTTATTTTCCTATTTTTTTAGGATTTTTTTTTAATATTAGGTAAGGTGGATCAAATGTTGTTCATATCTATAGAATGTCAGCTTCAGCTTTTCCAAAGACCTATACTGTACCCAAAATAAACAATTGATTCTGAATAAATTATTCAACATAGTAATACCATATATTCATTATGTTTCTAGCATTTTAAAATACTGGTATAGTTTTTAGATACTACAGGAAGAGAAGACCAAAATTGTTTTCCTTAAGCATGTCTACTAAGAGGAAGTAGGGTTATGAACAAAATTAAAACTGAATTTTTCTCTCCCTAGATAAAGAAAGTTGGAAGGGAATAGTTTTCTACATAGTAGATAGTAGATTGAACTATTTCTATCTACTCTATTTACTTAATGGAATCTTGAGTAGATCCTTAGTAAGAAATTTTAAGCTGAGCAGGAGCAATAACACAGATGTTAGGAAGTTTTCCTTTATGCATCTGACCTGGGTTCAATGCCAGGCATCCCATATGGTTCCCTGAGCCTGTCAGAAGCAACTTCTGAGAGCAGAGCTATGAGTAACCTCTGAATACTGTTGGAAGTGGCCTTAAAACCAAAAAAGGTAAATAAAGAAAAGAAAGGAAAAGAAATTTTTAGCAAAAGATGTTTATGATGAGATGAAGAGTTCAGAAATTAAAACTATTTGGTGTAAGAAATGAGTTTTTCACTCATATTAAAGGCTTTCAATTGAACAGAATTAGATTTTGCATCATATAAATATAAACCTGAAACATTATTAGGACATTAGAATGACATTATAATTAATAATTATATTGCTCTTGAATCTAGAAAATTGTAAGATATGAGTGAAAGGAGAGGAGTAGTTAAAAGACTTTTTTTTGAAAGCAGTTTAATGGAGTTATGTTGATACATGGGTTTATGGAAAGATTAATTTAAATGAAGGGAAATATAAAAATCAAGGAGGTATAATTTAAATTTTCCAGAAGCAGGGATGCTTTGGGAAACTATTATCTATAAATTTTAGTGAAAAAATTATTAATAGAATAAAGTAAAGTCCTGTCCGTTGCTCCTGATAGTTCAGAAAAATTAAACATTAAGTTAGTTCACAGATTTTAAAATTAAAAGTTCTGCCCTTGAATAAACTAACTCAAAACTTAGAATATAATATTTGTTCTTATAAAATAAAAATTAAGATAAAAAGGTAGTCATTACTTAAGGTGTGAATAAACAGTTGTCCTGAATTCAGGAGTAGGCATGTCTAATTAATTGAAGAAGCATAAGAGAAAGAAGTTGGCTTTAAAAAACATACTTATCTTTGACTAGCAAGAAGTTCCCAATTATGGCACATAAATTGTATAATAGTAGAACATCTTTTGATTGACATGGAAGGGATTATGTTCACTTGAGAAGATCATGCCTGCATTTTATGCAAATATAGTTAATATTTACCACATTAATTTTATTATATCAACTTTTAGCCATGAGTATAATGAAAATTTTAGTTTCCTTTCTTGTCATATGCTATTTCCAGAAGATCACAGAACATAGATCGATCAAAAGCCTTAGTTATTTTTTGTTGTTTTGGGGTCATATCGGAAGGATTTCAGGGCTCTGTGCTCATGGATCACTTATGGTGATGTGCAATATCAAACTCGATCATGTACAGGACAAGTGCCTTAGCTCCTGTACTCTATCTTCTCTTCTCCAATTACTGTGCTGTCTATCTCTTCCCTGCTCATTATCATGTCTTTTTCATACAGAATGTAAGCATCACTTTCAATTTGGAATGATAGGCTCTGACTGAAACCTTCTCACAACTTCTTAACAATTTCCCTGGGACTACAACATATAAAACTCCTACTTGTCTTTGAAATAAAATTTTAGTTGGTGCTTACTCTGTGGTCCCTTATCAACCTGAAACCTCATTCCTCTGGTTTCATATAAAATTCCACCTGCAATATAAGTCTACAAACACTGCAGGCAAAGCTCCATCTTGACTTTAGAGTCCTTAAGCCATACTCCTCTAAAGTAGCTCATCTAATAAGAAAGCTATAAGCTTGGGACCCCAGAGATAGAACAGTTGTAGGGCCTTCACATTGCTAGCAGTTGACCCAGGACCAATGGTGGAAAACAATGTGGAGATTCCTCAAAAAACTGGAAATTGAGCTCCCATATGATCCAGCTATACCACTACTAGGGGTATACCCTAGGAACACAAAAATACACTTCAAAAATCCCTTCCTCACATAGATATTCATTCCAGTGCTATTTACAATAGCCAGACTTTGGAAACAACCAAGATTAAGATGCCCTACAACAGATGAATGGCTAAAGAAACTGGTACATATATGCAATGGAATATTATGCAGCCATCAGGAGAGATGAAGTCATAAAATTTTCCTATACATGGATGCACATGGAATCTATTATACTGAGTGAAATAAGTCAGAGGGAGAGAGATATACACAGAATAATCTCAATCATCTATGGGTTTTAAGAAAAATATTTTTTGTAATAATTCTCAGAGACAATAGAGATGAGGGCTGGAAGGTTCAACTCACTCTATGAAGCTCACCACAAACAGTGGTGAGTGCAGTTAGAGAAATAACTACACTGATTACTAATATAACAGTGTGAATGAATGAGGAAAGTAGAAAGCCTGTCTCAAATACAGGTGGGTGAGGGAGGGTTGGGAGGTGGGAGATTTGGGGCATTGGTGATGGGAATGTTGCACTAATAAAGGGGGTATTTTTATATGACTGAAACCCACTACAATCATGTTTGTAATCAAATTGTATAAAGATATTAATAAAAATAAAATTCTAAAATTCTAAATTCCAAATTCTAAATTCTAAAATTCTCAGATTCTAAGCTCTAAATTCTATTTTATAATTCTAAAATTCTAGATTTTAAAATTCTAAATTCTAAAATTCTAAATTTCTAAAGATCTAAATTCCAAATTCTAAGATTTTAAATTTCTAAAATTCTAAATTTTATTCTAAATATATAAATTCTAAATCCTAAAATTATAAATTTCAAGAATTCTAAATTATATTCAAATATTCTAAATTTTTAAAATTCTAAATTTCATTTAAAATTCTAAATTTCAAATTATAAATTCTAAAAATTTTAGATTCTAAATTCTATTCCAAAAATTTAAAATTCTAAATTCTAAAATCTCAGATTATAAATTCTAAAATTCTAAATTTCTAAAATCCTAAATTTTATTCAATATTCTAAATTTTAAAATTTGAAGTTTCTAAATTCTATCCTGAAATTTTAAACTTCTAAATTTCTAAAATTCTAAATTCTATTCAAAAATTCTAAATTTCTAAAATTCTATTATAAAATTCTAAATTTCTAAATTCTAAAGTTATAAATTCTTAAATTTTAAATTTCTAAAATTCTAAATTCCATTTATAATTTAAAATTCTAAATTCCAAATTCTAAATTCTTTAATTCTTTTTGTTTTGAGGGGGTCACACCCTGCAGCATTCAGAGGTTACTCCTAGGCTAAATGCTCAGAAATCGCTCCTGGCAGGCTAAGGGGACCATATGGGATGCTGGGATTCAAACCACCATCCTTCTCATGCAAGGCAAATGCCTCACTGCTGTGATATCCATCTGGCCCCCAGAAAATTCTGTAATTTATGTAATTCTAATATTCTAAATCCTAAATTTTATTTCAAAATTCTAATGTTTTAAATTCTAAAAGTTTAAATTCTATAATTATAAATTCTAAATTTCTAAAATTCTCAGTTATGTTCTATAATTCTAAATTCAAAAACATAAAACAAATGTGAAGAGGAAAGAGACATTAGATAAATGAAAAAAATAAAGTAGCTCATCTGATAAGAAAGTGATAAGCTTGGGCCCCCATAGATAACACAGTGGTAGGGACTTTGCATTGCTCACGGCTGACCCAAGTGGTTCCCATGTTCCTCCATGCCAGGGGCATTTTCAGAGTACAGAGCCAGAAGTAACTCCTGATCGCAGCTGGGTGTGACCCAAAATGCAAACAATCAAACAAACAAACAAAAATGAGAGAGAGAATGATAAGCTGAAACTCTGCAAGAGGTAATAAAACAAAATGAAAGGTATGAATATCAATCCATTAGAACTTCCTCAGCTGCCTTCTCTTGAATCCCATTGTTCTACTTTGTTCCAGCAATAAATTATTGATGGAATTAATAAATCCAGTGAGGGGCCCAACCATGAGTTGCTCTAGCACATGAGGGTTATTGTCCTAGCATTATTTCTGCTCTTGAATGTTTCCCATGATCACTATGAGTCAGAAAAGTCTTCTTAGAATGATGGCAATTGCTGTCCCAGGGCAGAGAGATGTTATAATGGGCATTTGGACAGCTCGGTCCATCTAGACATTGCTCACAAGATATATTATAGTAGAGCCATCTGACAACATTTCCAGGAAACTTCCTTGAATTTTTCAACTTATTTTCTGCCTTCTCTCTCCTCTTTCTATTTGTCCTTACTCTTCATCCTCTTCATCCCCTTTACTTTCAAATTTTCCTATCACAGCTAGACCTCAACCTCCTCCACAGCCTTCCTCACCTCTTCTACATTCCCACTCTTCCTACTTATCTATTATCCTAAATATGTCCTTGTCTATGACTACATCAGTGAGGAAGCCCTTCTCTAGACCTCCAGCTCTCTTCCCACTTCAACCCCCCAGGGCCCCACCAAAACCACCCTATATCAAAAACCACCTCAGAGTTTCCAAACCTGCATCCAACATCCAAGACCACCACCTCAGTGTCCCCAAACCTTCTCCTTTTATCCCAGACCACCTCCTCAGACCTCCACCCATCTCCACTTATTTTGCACCTCAAATTTTCCACCATTCTTTACAGACCAAACACTCAGCATCCCACTATGTTCCTTCAAACCGACAACTTTTGTTTAACACCACATGGGAATCTTGCATTCTCTTTTTATGTTCCCATACACCGCTTCCAGAATGCCACTCATATCCCTTCCCTTGAATCCTTTTTCCAGGGAATAGCCAGGAACCCTTGGCCTCCTCATCCCTGTTACTCCCTTAATGTCAACTGTTTCTGAGTGTCTGGGGACCCTAACACACCAGAGTGAGTCGACCTGTAGCCTGAAGAGATGGGTTCACAATTAGAGGGACAGTTGGTTGTAACTTGGTCTGGCCAGAACGTAGGCTCAAAACAAGATTTTTATTGATCTGATGTGACGGTCATTTGAGTGTTTATCAACGCTGGTGCAGGTTGAGGCCACTATCTCAGATTTAATGCTTTAGCTTGAACACGCTTTGCCATGGCATTGGCCAGTTCCTAGCTCTTCATTTTTGTTTTCTTAAATTATAGTTTGCTACATAAGAAATAAGTTTACAAGGAAAAAAATGTCCAATTGATTAGCATTTTACTTAAACCTAACAATGCCACAAAACTCAACTTTCAGACAAATATTTTCATAAGTGCTAATAACAGACCACAAAGTTTCACAATTTACTTTCTTCTGATTATTAGCACTTATTAAGTTACTGGATCTTATATTTATTAATTACTTTAAACACCATGGTTACAAGGTTGTTCATAATACAGTTGTTTTTATTTTGACAGATAAAAGTCTATTTTATTGTTCCTCACATAAGAACTATTGTCACCTTGTCTCTTTTTTTAGATTTCTTTGATATATTCTCTGACTCATTATTACCTAATGTACATGAAATTACTGTCCACCCCAATAACTTATTCATATATACACAAGTACTTTGATTTTTCATGATTTCTGAGTATTGATCTGATAATTATGGAGATACACCATTTTCCCACATGAATGAACTCAGACTCTCCTTGTTCTTTCTGCTGTTGTGAGCCCTGAGCCTTACTATTCTCCATAGACCTCATACCCATACTTCTGGTACTCAGAGAAATTCTGAAAAAGAAGAAAAATAAATTCTGGGGCCAGAGCGGTGGTGCAGAGGTCGGGCATTTGCCTTGCACGTGCTTACATAGGAATGACTGTGATTCGATTTCCTGTATCTCATATGGTCCCCCAAGACAGGAGCAATTTCTGAGTGCATAGCCAGGAGTAATCCCTAAGCATCACAGGATGTGTCCCCCCAAAAAATAATTTCTTATAATATTATTTTGAATCTTTTATGGAAATTAGACTTTTGGTATTGATATGAAGTTATAATTCTATACACCTGAAATATCTAATACTATAAGTCAGCAATACTTTAATAAAATATAATGTATTAGAAATAAACTAAAATTTTTATTTTGTTTTTTTTTGGGGGGGGCCACAACAAGTGATGCTACAAGTTCACTTCTCTCTGCACTCATTAATTGCTTTGGAAAGTGTATGGGAAACTATGATGTGCTTAGAACTGAGCCCTCTTACTTGTACACTTGCCAGGCAAACATGTTACTTGTACTATTATTTGAACCTAACATTTAAGACAAAAAATACTCAAACTTTTCTATAGTCTGTCCTACTAGTCTGAAACAATATTGAAAAATTTCTGAATCAGAGACACAGTTTATGATTAAATTTTTTTCCACAAAGACTTTTTAATATATGAGGAATTTAGAACCCACAATGATAAAACAGAGAAACATTAGAGAAGAAAATGGTGTCTTTAGATTTCAAGCAAGGAAAATAAATGTTGCAGTCTTTATTTTTAGCTGAATAAATGACATCCATATATTTTAATGATACATGTAAGGTTAAAAAGCTCAATTTGATATAATATATATAAATATCTAAATATGAGGTAATTTTTCATTCCAACAATGTAGAAAATACACAAACATAAATTTAAGAGAATTTATGTATTAACTGAATGTAAATATGGTATAAGCTTTTTCCACTGAGTAATTGTGTTAACTTCCCCATCCACTCACTATTTAAAACGACAAGGAAATCATGGTTAAAATGATAGTCTAGTTCAGAGGACATTTGCCTTGCCCAGCACAGATCTGAGTGTGAAAGGATTAATTCCTTGGCATAATTGAGTGTTGCCAAAACTAAAAAAAAATGATTTACAATGGAGAAGAAAATATAATCATATGAAGTTGTATGACACACCAAAAAAGATACATAAAGAAAGCAAAATGTTTGTCTTTCAAACTTCAAGTTCTATTCACTCTTAGTGGTAAAATAAGTAATTTTGACCACATATTCTCAGAATATTGATAACTCTCAGTAAATGCCCCCAATAGGAATATCAAATATGAATGTTTAAATTTCAAAAGCTTGTTAACTTTGTGGAGAATGTCATGGAATTAAAAATATTCATGATGTTTACTGAGACAACTAGTCACTTAAAATAAAATAGAATCAAACTTTTTATTTAATTAATGTGGCAGCCTAATTAGTTAAACTAATGGCCTTCTGCAGATAAAATATTTTAGTGTTTTAAGAACCTTTGTAAATATATGGGGATTTTGTTTTTTAGGGAGATAGTTAGCTAATTACAGTCTTCACCAATCTAATACTGGTTCACATACCTACTAGAATTACTCTTTTAAAACCTTGTTAATTGAATCCCATTAGTGAAAAACACATTTTCCTCTGTCCCACAAAGTTAGATTCTCATTTTGTTAAAGAGGTGCACATAAGCTTTACTTTATACATCATCTATTTCAACTAACATTATTTTTATTGCCAATATTAAAATACTCATTTGAACCTTTTTAATTAGTTGAAAGCCTTATTGAAAGGTCCAGGTAGAATATAAATTTATTATACCAATAAACTTCTGGGGTCAGGCCTTTCTGTAATCAGGTCAAGGATTGTTTTTTCCATTTTCTTCATTTTTCTGGACCTATACAAACATTGGCGATTGCCACTATCACACCTTTACTATATTTCTTTATTCTTATCCTTTAAGGAAAAAAATACAACTTACTGACTTAAAAACAAATTACTGTAGTAGAATGTCTGTCTCGAATACAGGCAGGGGATGGGAAGGGGGGGAGTAATGTTGCACTGGTGAAAAGAGGTGTTCTGGTTATGACTGTAACCCAAATATGATCATGTTAATTAAATAAAAATATTTTAATAAAAATAATATAAATTTATTGAAAAATTAAGTCATTTTACAATGATAGCCTTCATATTCACAAAAAAATTCTAGCTAATAGATTGTCTTTTTTCCTATGCATTTTGCATGCTTTCTTCTATTTACTATCACAGCTTATTCAGATCTCACCACTTTTCTATTCCCCATCCTGCCCAACTACTGTTGTACCTCACTAAACTGAATCCATGAGAAATGGTTATGTGTAAGCTTTATAAAATATATATTTTATGCACCGACAATACAAAGTAGCACCATTTCTCCCTGCAAAGGCACACTAAAAAAGGGGAAATCTTACACATAAAAAAGAGCTCTTATCTACTAGAGATAAGAACTCATACTTGTTTAAAATACAGGGATATCTCCCACCTTGAAAATATGTCACGACCCAACTTAGACCTCAGGTGATTAGACACCATCCGTCCAAGCCTTGAACCCTGGAATCCCAGACATAGAAACACAGCACAGTGCTTCACAACAGCTACAGGAAACATACCCCATCCAGGGACAAGCCTTAATACCCGCCAGGGCCTCCAAATACAAGTGCCAGCTCTAATATGATATCCTGAAAACAATGAAAATAAGACATACCTTAGACCTAAGAACAGGTTATCCTACCTCACCAGCTAACGATAAGACAAAATCAGAAGACTTGTCACCCTTTGGTCAGTACAAAAGCCAAGACCGTGATTTACAGATGACTGGCTGCTAGAACCATGACTGGACTGAATATATCTTGAGACCAATAAAAAAAGCCCTAGTCTAGGGTTTGAAATACGACCCGCACAACAACCATGATCCCCAGTTCCAAAGGTCCAGCAGAGACAATCGCAATGGAATGGGGCTTCTGGAAACACAATGAAAGACGCTATCCTAAGTTTCATCTCAGGATCAGTGCAAAGACCAAGACCACCAACCACAGAAGATGAATTAAAATGACACTGAGGGAACAGAACTTCTAGAACCACAAAGAAAGACTTCATCATAAGTCCCACTCCTGGACCTGTGCAGATACTGAGATCACTAGATACAGAGGTCTTATCTCATTACCCAGGACAGAGCTGAAGTTTTCCAAACACCAGGAAAGCACCACCCTAGAGTAAATGAACCTGAATGAAGTCTATAGTTAATCCCGTGACAATATACCCCAAGGGTAGAGAAATCCCATAGCACTTAGGCCAAGTGAATTCCTTTTCAAATGACCCCAATATTTACTGTGCCAGAGCAGGAGGGAAAAAAAGGCAAAAAGCACAAAATATTTTTTATCTTTTATATATTATTTTTTTCTTCACTTATTATTATTTTTATTTTTATTTACCTATCTACTTTTTGTCGATTTCTTTGTTTTGGTGTGGTTATTGAAGTTGTTGTCCCCATTTATATTTATTTTTTTTCTTCTTTTCTTTTCTTTCTTTAGGTGCACTGCCATGTTTTTTAACTCAAGACCATGGCTTTTATTGTGGTGCTTATCGTTATCACTGGAGTGCTCACTGGATATTTGACAATTCTTTTTGCACTGTTGGGATGTTTCACCTTATTTTTCTCCTTCATCTCTCAAACCGATGATGAGAGCCTCTAGAAGGATTCCGCCCATTTTCAGCATATTAGACTTTTACCCCAGTTTACTACTTTTCTCTTCTTCAAATAAAACCACATAACTTGAACTATGTAGTCCTTCCTCCCAGTTAGAAAGGGAAATAAGAGAGGCACCATGACCAAGACTTCTAAGTAGTAAGCTAGGGACAGAGGGGACCATATATTCTCGCAGCCCCGGGGGTGAGGGAGGAGGATATGGTAGGTAGGACGAACACGGAGGTGTAGGGAGGACAAATTGGTGATGGGAACCCCCCTGATTTTATGTAAATATGTACCCATAATATTATTGTCAACAATATGTAAACCACTCTGATCAAAATAAAAATTATATTAAAAAAGTTAGCTTCAAGGGGTCTCCTTGTATTAGGCCAAGGCTTTTCCTTTCCATGTCCCTCATATTTTGGTGGGCCTATGCAAACAATAATTGCCACTCTAACACCGTTTTTACTGTGCTCCTTTGGCTCTAATCCTTAAGAAAAACAACCCACTTAAACTTTTGAGGTTAACTTAAAATAATATGCATGTGCATGAAAATGTAAAAAAGTACTTTGCCTTCAATGTTTAAGGAGTTACATAAGTTTTATGGCTTTAGATTGCTTTGTGTGCTGCTAAGAAATATTATGTATTACAGTCTGGAGACTTGTGCGACAAAGTAATTGTACATGGATTCTGTTTTATTTTTCTTAATGTTCTTTGACTGAAAGTTCAAAGTTCAGATATCAGCAAGGGGAGTTCTGAGAATTCTGTTTATGGATGATTGTCCTTCCACTGTAACTTCACCTTGTCCTCTTTCTTTGCACCTTTGTACTCATAATTAAAATAAAAAAATTTAAAAAATATATATGTATATTTTATAAATACAAATTTATAAAGTATATACTCCTACTCAGACCAGCTTTTTTCTTCCATAAAACTAAATGTCACCTTTCAAATTTTCCACTTGTGCTCTTCTTGCATTTCTTTTCCATCTGAGATTTTTTGCCATATCTATCTCCTAACTTGATATCCCCTATTGTATTTCTCCTTACTTTTTAATATATAAATTACTTTATTTAAAATCTATGCATTACACGGTAGTTCATAACACATTTGTTCCATAACCAATCTTACCACCAGTCTAAAATTCTCTGTATCATTATACCCATATACCCACACATTGGCAAGCCTACCCCTTGTATATATGAAATAATATATTTTATATTGCTTGGAAATAAATTTTAGAAAAATTACTGTAATAATAAAATTTGTAAAGATTAATGCATCTCACAATGAGGTAATTAATTAATTCATTGTCAGAAGCTTTACTAAGTAATTTGTTCTTGTTGATTTTCTGTTATTTTATTTGAACATTTAGGTAGCTTTGTTTTTTTACATTTTGTTATTTAAAGAAAATGTATCACATAGTTGGCATACTGATCATATACTGATCATAATACATTTGTTTCAAGAGGAGGTATTTTCTGAGTGTATGAGGTGCTGGTATTTATCCCTAGTGTCTTTGCATGCATTTACACGCACACACACACACTCACTCACACACCCAAATACAGTTTCTGGGCCATACCTGGATTCTAAAAATAAAAGTAGGTTTTGTCTAGGCTCTGTATATTTGCAAATTAGAACAAATGTTTTATAAGCACTAATTTCCCAGAAATACTGTTAACTCATTGGATAGCCCATTATTTTCTTACTTTTTAATTACTATTTATTTTGACTTACAAGGCCACCCTGTGTGTTGCTCAGGGGCTAATCCTGATAATGTTCTTGAGTGACCCCTGGTGGTAATTGAGAGCCTCTTGTGAACTCAGGATACTCTGGTGTTTGGATTTTCATTTTATGTTTTCTAATAATTTAGCTTCGTTAGACAATAAGTCAAGCACCTTATCTCTTGTACTTTTTCTGTAGTGTCATGATTTTACTTCATCTATATTTAAGCATTTAAGAAAGCTTAATATGGGTAAAATCCATCATTATAAAATCTACCATGAGGGAAAATCTTATTCGTCAAATTAGAACCCTTAATCACTGAAAAACTTGAGGCCAGGGATAAATGAAGAAATTATATATAGTCATCTAATGTGGAAAAGGTGTTTACAATATACTTTACAAATTACATTCAATTAATTTTCAGAAACCATCTCACAGGTGACTGCATGAGGCATGTTATTTCCTTTAATAGATAATTTCATAGATTTTAATGTTCTATATCTTCACTTTTAAAATATATTTAATTTGTTTGATTATTTAGGTGAGTAGTTAAATCAATATACAAATGGTTTATTAATCATAATAATCAGAATATTTCTTAAAATTATATTAATTTCAAGCTTATTTGATAGTTATGGACTAGGTATGACTAGGATAAGGTTATATAAATTGTATTTCTAAAGGCAGTGATATAGCATAGTTCAACATTGTTGAGTAATCATAAAATCCCCTTTTACAAAATTTGCTAAAACACATTTCCAGCATCTCATATAAAATAATTTAATTATATATTATGGTTGCTGAATATTTAGTATATTCCTTGATCTCACATAGAAGTGAATGTTTGCTTCCATTAAAAGAGCAGTTGATCATATAGATATCTGCTAGTTCTTTTACCATAAATTTTGAAGAAAAAAAAAAACAGGTGCAGCAGTATGGCATTTGCCTTGCACGTGGCTGACCTAGGACAGACAGGGTTCGATCCCCCAGTGTCTCATATGGTTCCCTAAGCCAGGAGCAATTTGTGAATGCATAGCCAGGAGTAACCTTTGAGTGTCACAGGGTGTGGCCCAGTCCCCCAAATTAAAATTAATAATAATTTTTTTGTTTTGTTTTTGGGCCACATCTGGCGGTGCTCAGCCACTTGCAAAAAAACAAAATCAGATCTCCACCTAATACCTTCACAAAGGTCAAATGCAAATGACTTAAAACCTTTAGATAAGACCTAAACCATAAAGTATATCGAACAACACGTAGGTAAAACACTACAAGATATTGAGAATAACGGCAGTTTCAAGGAGGAAACAGCACTCTCCAAACAAAGAAAAGCATAGATAAATAATAGGACTATATTATACTGAGAAGCTTTTGTACCTTAAAAAATAATGCCTGGGATACAAAAGCCACCCACAAAATGGGAGAAACTATTCATGCAATACCCATCAGATAAGGGGCTAATATCTAAGATATACAAAGTAATGACAGAACTTTACAAGAAAAATACCTCTAACCCCATCAAAAATGGGGAGAAAGAAATGAACAATATCTCAAAGAAGAAATACAACTGGCCAAAAGGCACATGAAAAAATTCTCCGCATCACTAATCAACAGGGAGATGCAAATCAAAACAACAATGAGGTACAATCTCATGCCACAAAATCTGGCACATATCACAAAGAACAAGAACAATCAGGCTGGTGGGGATGGGGGGGGGGGGAAGAACTCTCTTCACTGATGATGGGAATGCCATCTAGCATAGCCCTTTTGGAAAACAATATGGAGAATCTCAAAAAACTAGAAATTGAGCTCTCATATGACCCAGTTCTACCACCCCTAGGGTTATATCCAAGGAACACAAAAATACAATTAAAAATGCCTTCCTCGCAGCTATATTGATTACAGCACTGTTTACAATAGACAAACTCTGGTAACAACCAAGATTTCCTTCAACAGATGAATTGTTAAAGAAACTGTGGTACATATGCACAATGAAATATTATGCAGCTGTCAGGAGAGATGAAGTCATGATATTTTCCTATACATGGATGGACATGGAATCTATTGTACTGAGAGAAATAAGACAGAGGGAGAGAGACATACATAGAATAGTCTCACTCATCTATGGGTTTTAAGAAAAATAAAAGACATTGTTGAATAATTCCCAGAGACAAGGGCCAGAAGGACTGGCTCATGATATGAAGCTCACCACAAAGTGGTGAATGCAGTTAGAGAAATAATTACACTGAGAACTATCATAACAATGTCAATGAGTGAGGTAAATAGAAAGCCTGTTTCAAATATAGGCATTGATGTGACAGGAGGGAAATGGGGACAATGGTGATGAGAATGTTGTACTGGTGAAGGGGGGTATTCTTTTTATGACTGAAACCCAACTGCAATCATGTTTGTAATCACGATGTTTAAATAGATATTATTTATAATATATATATGAATCAAGAGATAAGATAAGAATCAAGAGATAAGATTTCCTTCTGAAACTTGAAATTTATTTCTAACAATTAAAATTAATAAATATTCTTCCCATGACTATGATTGATAGTAAATTATTTTGACCTTAAAAACCTATTCATTCATTTTGATTTGTTCTCAAGTGCATAAAACAGTATTAACAGAATTGTTTTATTTTTGCAAACACATTAACAAGTAGAATCATATGAGAATTTATTCATTATATCTATATACTATGAATTTGCATTCTTAAAACTTGAGCAGGGGACTTTTATGGCATAATGACATTTTAGTAAATAGAAATTTATTTTTCAGTATAACCTCAATGATTAAGGAAATTAGTGTCTAAATACAATAATTCACTGTATAAGTATAGCTTGTGTAATTAATAATTTATTAATTTGAATACTAAATGTTGCTTACATGCAAACATACTTTATGTAACTTTATTGATGTTGGAACTTTCTCCCAGATAAATATTGTAATGCAGTAGGCTAATCATTATTGAGGGTGATTTCCTTAACTCAAAATTCATAGATAAATTTGTGGAAATGCTTACTGATAACACCTTAGATTACAAGTATATTTCAACATATAATTTTAATAAAGCAGATAGGCATAGAAAGTAAGAGATAGCTCTAAATGTTAAATATTAATCTGAATTTTCTTCCTTTAAAATATTACCAGTATCAGTGTTGAAACTATTGATCATTAATTAAAAAACATTTCCATGACTTTTTTACATGTACATTTAATCTTCATTAAAAACATGAGTCTCTATCTCTCTTACCTCCAGTGTTTTAAATTGCATCATTTCTCAAGGATATTATGCAAATCAAAGCAATTTTTCTAAAGCACTAAAATTTAATGTCAAAAATACATATTTTAACATACATTATTTAGTGAAAAGTTCAATTTTATTTTTTCTGTAAAAGTGCTGTAAGCTGTGAATTAAGAGGATTTTGTGGTTCTTGTTTATAAGCCATACATTTTAGAAATTATAACTCCTCATGTGTATCTAAAGATGCTAATACTAGACTTTTCACATTATACAAAACCATTTTATTTTTCATTATTATTACTATGTTATGTATGGAAATTAATGGAACGCCACTCAAAAACATCGGATATCAGCAAACACCTCATCCTGGTCAACACTGTAGTATGTCTTGGTAGACTGTGATTCTCGTCTTTTATAATCACATAATTCCAACAAGTCAGAATCTTCTAAATTGCAATGGATTAAGAAAATCCATAACAGAAATATTCAAAAAATTACCAGCACTCTCACTGAGATTCTTTGCTCTGAACAATAGCAAGGCTAAAATGACAAATTCACTGTGGATATTTCTTTCTTTCTTTTTCTATTTTTTGTTTTGTTTTGTTTTTTGTTTTTGGGTCACACCCGGCAGTGCTCAGGGGTTACTCCTGACTCTGTGCTCAGAAATTGCTCCTGGCAGGCTTGGGGACCATATGGGATGCTGGGATTCGAACCACTGTCCTTCTACATGCAAGGCAAATGCCCTACCTCCAGGCTATCTCTCGGCCCCAGGATATTTCTTAACACTAAGTAGATGTGTATCCAAAACAAAATTTGTAAGGAAGAAAGTATATTTAGCAGTAATATATAAAAGAAAGATTGTAATAACAGTTAAAATTATTTTACTTATAGTATTATGGATCACGATTTTTAAGTAGGTGCAGAGGGAAAGACATAAGTAGGACATATGAGTATATGTTGTGGGATAACTCATATACAGTGGTGTATAAAACTGACTAATGTAGAGATTTCATACTCAGTGATGGATGTGGATGAGACCCATTATAAAGACCTTTAAATGTCTGTACAGAAAACAGAAATTTAAACTTTGAGGACCAGATAAATTATGGACAATAAAATATTCATATTATTAAATATATTTTACATTGGACTGGACAGAGAGCACAATTAATAAGTTGTGCTCAATGGCACCACGCTGATTTGATCATAGCACCACAAACTCTCCTCTGAGCTCTATCAAGAGTGACCTCTGATCACAGACCAGGTCTACCCTTTGAAAACCACTGGTATGGGCCCAAAAATCAGACAAAAAGTGTTTTAGGGTAGTTTAATCTATTTTAAAACTTATCTTTGTCCTGTCCAGTCATATAGGATATGTAGTTCATAGAACTGAAAGAAAAAAGAACAAGAATAAGAAAATGTTGACTGGTTATCAGAAGCCTAAGAAGGACTATATGACTGATCAATAGATTGAACTACTGACTTTCAATAACTATTTAATTCAGTGCTCTGCCTTTTACATTGTACTGGTCTGCACTGTGCGACCAGGCCCATGTAACAAGACCTATGTGATTAAACAAAATGGGATCTTAATTATGAAGCAAGAAGGGAATAAATCATCAAGGTCCTAGGAACAGAACACAATTATGAATATTTGCCTGTAGAAAAAGACAAAAAGTAGATAGATTGACACAGCACATACAGAATGTCTGTGAAAAAAAGCTAAGTTTCAGCTTATAGGTTGGGTCAGCACCAGGCCATGTCATTCAAAGGAGAAGTTGCTATCCAAGTCATTTTGGCCTAGTCTTGGTTGCTTTCTCACAGCAACCTCTAGTAACATTTTACTATTGGTCATGCCTGGACTCACATACCTTCTATTTCTAGTGATTAAAATACTAATACACACAATTAATAAAATATAATATCACAAGCTACCGTTCTACAAACATCATCACTACACAGGTTCTAATATAAATCCACCAATGGTATCTTAAATTTTTTTTTGGTTTTTGGGTCACAACCAGCAGTGCTCAGGGATTACTCCTGGCAGGCTCGCGGGACCATATGGGATGCTGGGATTTGAACCACTGTCCTTCTGCATTACCTCCGTGCTATCTTTCCAGCCCCCATGGTATCTTAATTTTTAATTTAACACTAAAAAAGAAAATACACTATGTAGATTTATGTTCACAAATTGAATGTTTTATTTGTTACTATGAATATGAGGTATTCATATGAATATTTGTTACTATGAATATGTACATAATACAAGGTATTCATAATACGGTTGTTTGTTTCACACACACAAAGATGGTCATGAGTGAGTTTCAGTCATGCAATGTAAATCTTTAACCAGTGCATGTTCCACCTCCAATATCCACAGGTTTCCTCCCTACCACTCTTCCTCCTGCCTACCTATTGGCAGACACTCCTCTTCACTCACTCTTACTCTCCCTCTTTTTAGACACTGTGGCTTGCAATATTGTTTTTAAGGTGCATCATGCCTATCAATTGATCTTATTTTAACACACAATTTTTGCCTAGAGTGATCATTCCAACTATCTCTGTCATAATGGTCTCTTGTCTGTAAGAAATGAACATACTATTAATGGTGGTGTTTTGTAGCATGGATGGGTCCTCCTGGCCTTTATTGTCTTTGATATTATTACCAAACCATTATGTTTTCTTCTCAATTATCTTTGATACTATTACCAGACTATCATTTTTTTTCTTATAGCACAAAAATTAATGAGATCATTCTATGTCTATTCATTTTCCTCTGACTCATTTTGCATAGGATAATACTCTCCATATTCATTGATGTATGAGTACATTTTGTGATTTTATTATTGCTAAAGAATGGGATTAACTATTCATACAATATTTTTATTTTAGATATGTTTATCATTTATAATAGAATTGTAAGTATTTTAATGATAATTTATGGAAAACAGTATTACTGTCATCATTCTTTATACCTCACCAATTTCTTTGATAATGGCTGGACAGTTTATGTAATAGCTATTTCTCTAAGAAATATTTATTGATATCACAGTTAGTTATTAGTGTTTGTGGTGAATATTGATTGTAACAGAAAAATGCACAGAAATTCTGATTTACTGTTCTTTAGAAATGACTTCAGACTAACAACTATGTATTAGACTCACTTGTAGATCAGCTGCCTTGAATATGGAGGTTGAATTCTATTTCAATCCCTAATAAGAAAAATAAAGGTTATTCCAAGGAATTTAAATGCCAGGATAACCCCAGGCAATACCTTTGTGTCTCCTTGGCTAAAATTGTCCTTGTTACTTGTAGATTACATCAAGGAAGATTTTATGAAAACTTATTTAGAAACATGTAAGGGTATAGAAAGGGAGAAGTACAAGCTTGAAAGAGGCTTCTCTGGAGTGAAAATGACAAGCGAACAAACATAGAAGCAAGGGAGATCAATGTTCAAGGGAGAATTTACGCTTAAAGAACAAACTTGAAAAATTACTATTTTGGCGCATGAATTCATGTTTTGTTAGTATTAGTTGGATTAAGTATATCCCATACTACTCATGTAAGGCCACTTTCCTCTAATGTAGTTATTAGAGAAATGGTATCCTGATTGTGTTGTTTCATATTCTCTAGCCAAAGCATCAAGGCACTTTGAAAAACTGCTTTATATATTCCATGCAGATTTTAAGTAAGAACTTAAATTTCAGGTCATAATCTGTTCTGTTTTTTATGGTACTCATATGCTATATCAATAATAATGTTTATGAAATATTTAATTTTCATGTAAGTTAATTATAATAACTTTAGTCAATAGACCAAATTTCTCAAAGTAAATATAAGTTTATTTCATAAACATTCATTAAAATTCAAATACACCCCTCTGTATGTTATTGATTGAATATTCTTCAAGGATTTATTTTCTATTTAATTCAGAAATACTTTAGTGTTCAAGATACCTATATGTAAATGATTTTAGGATGAAGAACATTTATATATTTCTCAAACAATTATCTTCAATATTTTTAAAATCCTTCCTGAATAAAAAATTCAATGAAAGTAAAAGTTATTGTTCTAAATACATTTTAAAGATATAGGTACATTCATTAACAATACATTATAATTAACAAAATGACTTCCACAAAAGCTTTTTAAAATAATATCTTTATTTAAGCACTATGATTTCAAATATGATTTTAGTTGGGTTTCAATCATAAAAAGAACACCCCCCCCTTTCACCAGAGCAACCTTCCTATACCAATACCCCATCTTCTTCCTTCCCCACTCCCTGCCTGTATTCAAGACAGGCATACTACTTCTCTCTCTCATTAATGTCATGATAGTTGTTAGTGTTGTTATTTTGATATTTATTGTTTTATATGCTTCATAGCAAAAATAATTCAGCTGGTATATGATATATTATATTTTGGCACACTAAAAATTAAATAAATTTAAAATTTATTTAAAATTAAATAAAATTTAATAGTAAATTTATTTAACCTACTTAAAGTCTTAAATGTATATGTTTTTACTAGATTCTTAACTTTTTAAAATAAATGCTGTTTTGAAAACAAGTAATATTAAGCTCTTCCACTGTATTTATTGTCCTTATCAGAATAAAGTGCTTGTGAAATATTTGGCTGGCTCCATGAAGTAATAATAGGACAGTATGTCACAATTTTACAGTATAAAATACTTTTTAACGAATATTTTTTAAAAAATGTGATGATTTGAGACAATGTTCTTTGACATTTCAATTTAACTACTGAACTTAAGAAAACTTTAAAAAAGGATCTATTCAAGGTATCCATATTTCTTTTATATTTATTAGAGCATCTAATTCATTTTTAAACTGATTACAATAATAATATATCTAAATAAAATCCTTCGTAATGTAGGCAGATATGGGGAAGTTGTCTTCCAATATTATTTCCTATGTTTTTACTTGTGGACAGTCCCAAATAAATAAAATAAGGATTGGTCATATGAAGAAGTGTAGACTCAAATCAATGATGAGATTAAATACAATATATAAAGCTTCTATTTAAAAATACAAATAAGTTAATAGTTATTAAGAATAAAAATAACTTTAATTTCATTGGTTTTTTCACTTTCGAACTAAGTTAAATTGATTTTGAATAAGTAATTTAACTATTTCAGTTGTAGCAAACCTAAAATGAATTTAGAATTGTTGAATTTGGAGCAAGTATTCAACAGTGTTTGTAATATGAGTTAGGATTATTTATTATTATGAAATAATTAAGAACCTCTACTCAATTATGACATTGTTAAATAGATAATTATTAGAAAACTTAATGGAGTGTTAATATCTAATTATATAAAATTGATTTGCAATTATATCTACAGGAGTTCAAAAATAATTCTTATAATATTAATGACCCAACTAGATTAAACAAGAAAGTTATTCTCCTTGCTCTAATTAATTTGTTTTACAAAATCTTACTTATGTAACACACTTATTATTTATTTTCTACTGAATGCTCCCAAGCTACCTTTTCTACTATATTAAAGTGTATGTTTTTGTTCACCTTAGCATCATCAATGTAATCATGGAGTGATTCATAAGAGGATAAAGAATAAGACCTCTAGACAGACTCCCCCAGGTTTTTGTTTGTTTGCTGTTTTTTTCTTTTTCATCTTTTTTTTTTCAAACAGAACCACCTAAGTTGAATCATCGTGTTCTGCCTCATAAATTGAGGAGGAAAATAGATAGTACCAGAACCAAACAGTCATATGAACATTGAGTAGAAATAAAAAGGATCAAACTTAAACACCAAACCCAAAGTCAACGACAACAGAATCGATAGCCAATCCTCAACAAGCTATACACAGAGGGCACCAGTTATCCTAGCAGTCTAGGGGTGGGAGGACAAAGGAGGGGAAACTGGGAACTGGGGTGGAGGGAGGACAACACTGATGGTGGGAATACCCTTGTTTCAATGCCACTATATACCGCAAATAATTCTGTGAAAGATTTATTTTTTCTTTATTTAAACGTCTTAATTACATATATGATTGTAATTAGGTATCAGTCATGTAAAGAACACCCCCTTCACCAGTGCAACATTCCCACAACCAATGTCCCAAATCTCCTTCCATCCCACCCCACCCCCACCTGTACTCCAGGCAGGCTTTCCAGTTCCCTCATTCATTCACATGATTATGGTAGTTCTCTGTGTAGTTATTTCTATAACTGCACTAACCACTCTTTGTGGTGAGCTTCATGAAGTGAGCTCCCTTCATTGTCTCTGAGGATTGTTGCAAAAATGACTTTTATTTTTCTTAAAACCCATAGATGAGTGAGACTATTCTGCATCTCTCTCTCTCTCTCCCTGTGACTTATTTCACTCAACATGATAGATTCCATGTACATCCATGTATAGGAAAATTTCATGACTTCATCTCTCCTGATGGCTGCATAATATTCCATTGTGTATATGTACATTTCTTTAGCCATTCGTCTGTTGAAGGGCATCTTGGTTGTTTCCAGAGCCTGGCTATTGTGAATAGTGCTGCGATAAATATAGGTGTGAGGAAGGGGTTTTTGTATTATATTCTTCTGTTCTTAGGGTATATCCCTAGGATGGAATAGCTGGTTCGAATGGGAGCTCAATTTCCAGATTTTGGAGGAATCTCCATATCGCTTTCCATAGAGGTTGGACTAGACAGCATTCCCACCAGCAGTGGATAAGAGTTCCTTTCTCTCCACATTCCCCCCAGTACTAATTGTTCTCATTCTTTGTGATGTATGCCAATCTCTGTGGTGTGAGATGGTATCTCATCATTGTTTTAATTTGCATTAGTGATGAGAGGCATTTTTTCATGTGCCTTTTGGCCATTTGTATATCTTTTTTATCAAAGCATCTGTTCATTTCTTCTCCCCATTTTTTGATGGGATTAGGTGTTTTTTTCTTGTAAAGTTCTGTCAGTGTCCTGTATATTTTAGATATTAGCCCCTTATCTGATGGGTGTTGGGTGAATAGTTTCTCCCACTCGGTGGGTGGCTCTTGTATCCTGGGCACTATTTCTTTTGAGGTGCAGAAGCTTCTCAGCTTAATGTATTCCCATCTGTTGATCTCTGCTTCCACTTGTTTGGAAAGTGCAGTTTCCTCCTTGAAGATGCCTTTAGTCTCAATATCATGGAGTCTTTTACCGACGTGATGTGAAAGATTTATAATTCATGTTGGTCACAATAAGAATTATTTTACAAAAAGGAAAGAAAACCATTGTTGCATTCCCTGTGGATTTATTCTAATGAATTTTATTATTATCTAAAAAACAAGAATAAGACAGACATAATAAACAAATGTATAAAGTATTTATGCATAGGTGCTTTTTTATAGAGCTCTATTCCCTGCAATCATGTGTTCTGATCTACTTTGATAAAGGGGTAGTCAGCTTGACTGTCTATAACAAACATTTGTATTACCTGTCCTCCTCAACTCCAGACCTAGACTTAAGTTTTTGACTCCTACTGCCTCATCAGAATTCAGTCATGCCAGATTTTATTTTGTTGTATTATTCTAAAATTCCTCATGAGCAGTAAGCGTAAATTTGGGATTCCAAATTATTGTGAAATTATATAGAAAAATTATTAACCCAGATAAACTTGTCAGTTAATATTTCCCCACAATTTAATATTCAGAACTCCCAATTTATGTTATAGTTTCTAATTGTCTTCCTTACCTTTTATCTATTCAAGTATAACATTTTATAAATATAGAACAGCTGCTCTTTTACTTCACTTTTCCTTAGAGCCTACTCCAGTGGGAGACCACATAATTGAGTCATACTTTTATAAATATATGTTAATAAGTGAGAGAAAAAAAGAGCTAAATATACATATCACAAATATTTCTTATTTAGCAAATTGGAATATTGATGATGGAAATATGCTTTTACCCACAATTAGAAGTGATGTCCAGGGGACTAGAGTGATAGTACAGCACTAGAGGGTTTTCCTTGCAGCTGGCTGACCCAGGCTGAGCTGGGTCTGAGAACAGAGCTAGAAGTACCCCTAAGCACTGCCAGGTGTGGCCCCCAAATAAAAGCAAACAAAAAAAACAAACAAAAGAAGTGCTGGGGCCAGAGCGATAGCGCAGCGGGATTTTACATTGTAAATCCTGTTGATCAGTAACTTGCACATTGAAATGCAAGGGGTTTATATGTGTACTGTGGCACTTGCGGGAACTTGTAGGAATAAAAGATAAAATAAATAAGATATGTAAAGGAAACTCTACTTTTAAACTCTACAATATAATTTTAAGTATTCCTTTATTTTTTTGTAACTTCAATTTCAATGTTTATTATTATTCCCATTATTTTAAAATATAAAAACAATAATATAGAGACCTATAAGTGATTGACAGTAGAGCTTATCTGAGTAGAGAACAGTGTTATTTGGAATACAGTCTTTTGAACCAAGTATGTATTAGGATTTCATTATTATATGAAGGACAATATGGTTGGTGTCTTCTCTTCTGATGGTTCTTTCTCTTTCTTCCTTCTTTCTTTCTCTTTTTTCTTGTTCTTTATTTTTCTTTCTCTCTTTTCTTTCTTTTATGTTTTATTTTATTTTTATTAATGTGTTTATTTATACACCTGGATTACAAGTATGATTGTAGTTGGAGATCAAAATCAAATTGTACGTGAGTAAAGAAAGTACTCTATCATTATAGATCTCTTCAGTTCCTAATTAAAATTTTAGAAAAATATATGTGGTATTAGTTGACATATCTGAAGTGAGTAAAGAATATCAAAATACGAAAATTGTCATGCTCAATAAAATTTCCTATAGAAAACCAGCTAATAATTTCTAAGAAAAAGAAAATATTAATTATTTGGCATGCTTTTACAAGGTTTAACCAAGCATGTTAAAACTCACTGACCTGAGTCTGGCTCTGCAGACCCCAGATACCAGGATTTCACCATTCCTCTTGCAACTGGTAACTGGAGGTCTCTAAAAGAGGGAGCTGGCAGACAGAACTCCTGTACTGAACCCTAGTGCAGGGAAATGGGATCCCTAAGCAAAGCAAGGCTTTGTCTCCATGGGTGTGGGGGAAGGGAAATCAGCCCTTTCAATGGGCATAAATGGGGCTATGTGGAGGACCTCCTTGCAGGGGGCTCCTTTCTCATTAGTCCTCATTTGATCTCCAGGATCCCATACTAGCCCCCAGAAATGATTACCACAAAAGTGATTTCCTGAGTACAGAAATAGGAATAAGTTCTGAATACTGTTGAGTGTGGCCCAAATTACAACAATTAAATTAAATTATGCCACCTTGCTGTAGGTAAGAGATTTCTGGCTACCCTCTATCTACTATTATATAAATATAGAGTAATTCATAACAATTTAAGCATTTTTATATAACACCCCATTCACTTTATTCACTTGACCTTATGTCAGAATATTAACTCATATTATTTTTGTCTAACCTAATTTTCTCTTCATTCAATAGACTAATAGATTTTTTAGGATTGTTGTCCTAATACAGTCAACACAATGTTTGACATTGGGGGGAGGGACACATCCTGCAGCTCTCAGGGGTTACTTCTGCCTCTAAGCTCAGGAGTCACTCCTAGTTGTCTCAGGGGACCATATAAGATACCTTGGATTCCCTGGGAAGGACCATGTTTGACTACATGGTAGGCAAATGCCTGATCAGCTGTGCTATCACTCCAGTCCAAAATATTTGAATTCTGTATGGAACTCTGACTATCTTGGAGCCACAAATACACTGTTAATATTGGCCACATCTGAGTGTGTGCAAACTATTTTTTAAGGCAAGTGGGTGGAATGAGGTGGGAAATGCATTATAAATCTGTTTCTATCTCCAGAAAAATGTATTTATTATTTTCTCTGCATCAGTAACATGTTTGTACTTCAGGAAAAACACAATGATTATTTGTCCTGAACAGATATCTAAATCTCCTATTATAATTATTCTCTAATAGTGACCTATTAACACCTGTGTGCTTTTGTCACCAGAGTGCTCAGAAAAGTAATAAGTTGATCATAACAAAATATATCTTGTTTCAGAGGGACTTTTCAAAGATGAGTTTATTTCTTAGGCCTAAGATTTCAAGCTAATATAGCTTTCTCCATTTCCTTATGGGAAAGAATATAAATAGAATTTTTAAAATTCAAGATATCCTAATGTTTTTGATTCAATTATATGTATATAATTTTAATTTGTTTAATTTTAATATATTTATTTATTTGCTTGGGGGCCTACCAAGCAGTGTTGAGGAAGCTGGGAAAGTTCTCAGAGCAAGGCTAAGCATACCTTATCAGTTTTTCATTGTGAAGGCTAAAGGACATGATGGTGTTCCATGTACGCTTGAGTTCCAGGGATTTCCTTCACCACCTAATGATGCCTTGTTATCTCCAGGGATGCCATCTAGAAAGGTTTTTAATCTTTGTGTTGGCTTTCAAGTTCCATAACTTTCCGCAGTGTAAGATTATTTGACAAACTACTAATTCAAATATAATTTTCCAATCAATAAATCTTATTTTTATTGTAGTATAGCTATATAAATGAAAATTGAATGAATATGGACAAGCAGAGATTGAAATGTTATGGTTATTTACTTCATATTATTAGATATACAAAGACTTTCTTGTCAAAAATGAAATGATATATCATTAAGTCACTTAATTTGTGACTTTTATAAAGTTTTTTTTTGTGTGTGTATGTGTGTGTGTGGTTTTTTTTTTATTTAAACACCTTGATTACATACATGATTGTGTTTGGATTTCAGTCATGTAAAGAACACCAGTGTGTGTGGTTTTTGGGTCACACCCAGCAGTGTTCAGGGGTTACTCCTGGCTCCATGCTTAGAAATTGCTCCTGGCAGGCACGGGGGACCATATGGGATGCTGGGATTTAAACTGATGACCTTCTGCATGAAAGGCAAATGCCTTACCTCCATGCTATCTCTCCATCCCGAACTTTTATAAAGTTTAAAGTGGAAAACCTGGTAGTTTTTAAAAATATTTTTTATTTAAGTAACATGATCATAATTGGGTTACAATCACAAACAGAACACCCCCCTTCACGAGTGTAACATTCCCCCACCCCCCTTCCCATCCCCTGCCTGTATTCGAGACAGGCATTCTACCACAGTTATTTGTTTTTAAGTTCAGTAAATTGTATTTTTTTCCTTAAAGGATAATAGTAAAAATCCTTGGCCTGATTACAAAAAGGCCTCACCCCAGAAGTTTATTGGCATAAGACTGTCTCTGGGTTCCAGGCACACCAGTCTGTCCAATCCGAGTCATTCTCCGTGGTCCTGGTGAAACTTTTTCATACTTTAGCTATTGTTGGTATCAGGTTTTTATATTTAAAGATTCTGGATTCTGTGCGTTTCTTTCATCAATGTCAGGCTGATGTGGAGCTTCCTCTAGTTTCAGCATACCATTAAATGCGGAGCGATCTGCCCTGCAAGCTGGCTGTTGCTGAGTCGTCTGGGTGTTGAGAGCACTCTTTGGAGTAAGTCAATGCCAGATCAGTGGTAGGTCTTTCCTGGTAAAGGCTTGGATCCTAAAAATATTATAGACAATTGTGGCTGTTTCCATAGATGCTATACATTGTTCAGGTGTGCATGGGCAATGCCCATTCTTCTGAGGCCTAAGCCAAATCATTATGCCAATGTTCAGGGAATAAGGCCTAATTGCATTCAAAAAGTTATCGATGTTAAGAGAATACATCTGAGATATACAAAGGAGATACACGTGTCCCTTTTATGTTTTAGAAATAGTCAAGAGAAAGGGTGTTGTTTCCGAGACACCACTTTGGTCTGTGATTTGGACAAGCAAAGAGCATATGGAGCCATGTCCTCCCTGTGTTGCCTGCTGAAGCTTCCGACTTCCCGAGAGGCATTTGCTTCCTAATTGCTGGAAGTTGGAAGTTCACCAGTCCCCACCCCGCCCCTTGTAGGAAAGAGCAAGCCTGGGGTCTCCTTTAAACTGCTCTCGTCAGAACCCACTTGCTGGGACCCTGAGCAGGTGTCCAGGAATAACCCTGGGGACCCGGAGGAAGAAGAGAGAAGGCTGTACAGGTCAGCCGAGGCTGCATCTACTCCTTAGCTTAACCAAAAAGCCTACAGAGTGGTGCCATGCCATCCACGTGTTGCCTGCTGAAGCTTCAGACTCCACCCAAAAATTATTCTGAAAGATATGTAATCCACCTTGACCAAAACAAAAATTATTAGTACAGAAAAATAGTTAAATGTAGGGTAATAGGAGGTGGGAGTGAGAGAGTAAAGGAATAAAACGAGCTCCTGGGTGTCTTTCAGATTATGACAAACAGATTAAACACAATGATATCCAAATATTTTTCAATATGTTTCACAATGGACAGGTTTAGAAAGAAAATTTCCCTGGGACTTCCTGAAGCCAGACCTATTGTGCTGCTATTCCCACCTCGCTGGCTTGACCAGGCCTGTGGCCAAGGGGAGGCCCTGGAGTTCTGGAGGAAGGAGGTAGAGGGGTGCTGTGGTGACCCATGTTCTGCACCCCTTCCCAGGCCTGGTTAAAGAGGCCTTTGGCATGGTGCAGGGCTGCCAAACCTCATGCTGGCAGAAGCTCCCGGCCCCCAGAAAGGAAAGAGATCCTTCTAGGGCTGGAAGGCCGGAAGGTCAAAGGCCCCACCCAAACCCTCCCTCTGGAGCCAGGAGGGAATTGGGGAAAGCCTAAGGTAACAAATAAGCTCCTCCAAGGGACCCACCTTGCTGGCTTGCCCAGGCATGTGACCCAGGGGAAGCCCTGGAGTTATGGAGGAAGGAGGTAGAGGGGTGCTGAGGTGACCCATGTCCCTTGCCCCTTCCTAGGCCTGGAAAACTTGGTATTTTAATGAAAATACTTCATTTGTTTTATAGGTATTAAAAGAATAACATTGAGGGGTGGGCAGAATGAAAGCACAACAGGGGGAGGTCATATGCATCCAACCAGGGTTTGATTCATGGTCTATATTCTGAGCACCACTGGGTGTGGCAAACACACACACACACACACACTGAAATAAAACAATACAAGACAACAACATAAAAAGGTTTTTTAATTGGTTTACATTTTTAGGCCATACCAGTTTGCACTCAGGGATTACTCCTGGCTCTATGCTCAGAAATTATTCCTAGCAGGCCTGGGGATCCAAGAATAAAACCCAGCTCCGACCAGGTTTGGCTGTGTTGAAGACAAATGTCCTAATACTGTGCTACCATTCTGAGTCAAAAAAACTTCTTATTTTACTCAATTTACAGTTCCATTCTATTTTCTTAAAGCAAGAATATTTATTAAATAAATATTGCTTATTTATCTTACTAAAACAATAGTCATTAAAATATTAAAAAATAAATATGAGAGATATTTTCTTTATAATTTACAAAGATTACCAAAATCAATAAATAACTTACAATAACTGTGTAGTAATGAATAAAAATTTGATTACCATGTCTGAGATATCATACTAGGAAATAGTGCTTGTTTTCCTCACAACTAACCACAATTCAATCCTTGAAACTTTATGTGGTCTCCTGAGAATCTCTGGAGTATAATCTGAATAGAAAGCCAAAGCAAATCCTGAGCACTGCTAGCTGAGATACAAAAGCAAAAATAGGGCCCAGAGAAATAGCACAATGGTAGGGTGTTTGCCTTGCATGCAGCTGACCCAGGACAAACCTGGGTTCTAGCCCGGTATCCCATATGGTCCCCCAAAGCCAGAAGCTATTTCTGAGTGCATAGCCAGAAGTAATCCCTGAGCATCACCTGGTGTGCCCCCCCCAAAAAAAAAGTAAAAAAAAAAAAAACCCAAACAATTAAAATACAACTTCCAAGTAATTTAATTATATAAACAAAATATTTTTTCTGGAACTAGAAAATGTGTAATTTATATCAAGTAATTTGTCAATTTCTTTAATATAAACCAAATTAAAAATATTTTTTGTTCAAAAATATAAACTCCAAGTGTTAAGAGATATTGTCTTAGTTTTATGGGTTTCAGGCCATTCCTTGTGGAGATCAGGGTCCTTGGCTTTGTGCTTAGGAATCGCTCCTGGCTGGCTCATACCATATGGGTTACCCAGTGTCACTCATTTGCAAGGTAAATGCTATACTATTACTACAGTACCAATAAAGTCTTTTATGATCAGTGAAATATTCTCGATACCAATAATAGTATTTAGATATACAATTAAGAAATACCATTCTTTGAATGTAAAATTCAGGAAATCAATTTGTTTATAAATTGAAATAATTCTTGTAAAAGCAAAACATGTAGACTAAAAATAAATGTTAAACTCATAATTTCCTATAAATTTGGGAATTTTTCCATTCTAATTAAATCTTAAAGGCATATGCCAACACTATATCACTACATCTGGAGTCTTGATGCTAGAGATGAAGATAATCTCATCCAGTTATTCTCTAGAATTTAGTAGTCACTCCTGGTTATACATATCCTTGCTTCCTGGAGTTTGATGCTTTCATATTACTGGTCAAAGCTACATCATTGAGAACTCAAAAAGCAAAGCAGGCAATAGAACCTGGAGCTTACGTGAACAAGGCACACCTGTTAGCCTGTTGAGCTCCCAAGAGTGTTTGAGGTCCTCAGTATTCTGCTCCCTATAATGCTTAATATTTAGAGGGACATATTTAGACAAAGTCAAGGTGTGTGGTCAACACAAAGCTAATTGGGTTTAATTAATAACTAGTCAAGCTTCATGGTCCACTGACTTGGGTCTCTATTTTAGGTTGTTAGTAAATTTAGGTACTTTTTGTTTTGCATAGGGGGTTCTAAGTGTATGCTTATCTATAATTTATTTTCAAATATATGAATATAAGATTGTTTAAGTTATCTTGATAGCTTCCTTCTGTTACTAGTTTGAGATAAATTAAAAGTTATAGAACAAATTTACTTAAAAATCAACTACTTTTGCTTTTGTAAAATTGCAGCCAAGTTCTAATTTTTCAAGAAAGTACTTCTCTCAATGTTTCACAGTCTTTTATATTCAGAGTTAAGATTCTGAATTTATTCATGAATACACCATCTGTTTGGTGTGGTAAGATCCTGTAACAATATCTATATCTATATCTATATATATCTATATATATATATCTATATATATATCTATATATATATATATATATATGGTGGCCTCTAACTTTAATTTGAATCACTAAAAAAGAAATGACCAAGATTAAGTCTAAATTCAACAGGGTATGATTTAAACGTTCAATAAAGTTCAGGATTTTGTTTTTCAAGAGCTGGGTCATGACTCAGGTTTTGAACAAATGTCCTCATTTATTTCCATAAGTAAGAAATAAAGTCTTAAAGCCAAATTGAAAATATATTGGCAGGGCCGGAATGATAGCACAGTGGTAAGGTATTTGATTTGCACGCGGCCAATACAGGACGGAATCTAATTCAAACCCATGCATCTCATATGGTCCCCCAACCCTACCAGGAGTTACTTTTGAGTGCAGAGCCAGGAGTAACCTCTGAGTGCTGCTGAGTATGACCCAAAATAACAACAAAAATTAGCAATGTGAATCTGAATCATTCAAATAATCAGCTTTTTATGTAATATTTTTATTTTTAATTCTTTATATAAACCATTGTGATTTAAAAATACATTCATAGTTGGGTTTTAGACATTCAATGTTTCAGGACTAAACCCACCATCAGTGCCAACCTTCCTCCACAATGTTTCCATAATACATTTCATCACTGCTTACCAGCATATCAGGCCCATTTTTGTTGTTGTTACATTTTTTTTGTCTTGATCCTTAAAATAATTGCAAACCATATTAAAAGAGAGTTCTACAAAGGATATTCTGATTTTTTTAAACATGAGAATGCTATGCATTTCAAGGAAAGGTGTTCTGTGTTAGATCTGCTAAAATAATCTGATGCCACTTCAACACTTTCTGAATGTGTACTGCTGCTGCTTTCTGATGAATTTGAAATACCACTACAGAGAGCAGGTTGGTAATTTGACACTTCATCAGAGGCTTAAACAATTTTCCTGTTTCAATTAGAAATGTTATTATGGGGAAACTTGAATTCCTTGATCTGTGATTTGAAGTGATTAATCTCTCTGTTGAATTTATATATGGCAAAATATGTGCAAATAATGTGTGTGCTTTATTGGTCTCTTTTTTAAAAGAAGGAAGTACTATGTTTCATTGTTAATAATATTAAAAGTGTACATCTTTAATGTAAATAAAAATACTCCTGGTGATTTTTCTAAGAAATCAGAATCCAAATGCACATAATAACGGATTACCACACACTTTTCACTATTGCCATTTTTATCTTGGAACTTAAAGATCCTGAATTGTTTGCTTTTAATTTTGAGCACTTGCATGCATTTTTAGTTATTTTATTATCAAAAGGTCACAACACATATTATTTCTGTTATCTCAGTATATCAGCTTATTGTTTGCATCTATATTAGAGAAGTATTTGTGTGTGTGTGTGTGTGTGTATGTGTGTGTGTGTGTTTGTGTTTGGGTCACATCCCTCTGCAATATTTGGGGTTACTGCTAGAGGTACTCAAGGGACAAGATCTTAAAGCTTATAGTATCTTTGCACCCCTAAAATATTATTTTACTGCTATAACATCTACATTTCTTTAGTTTTTATATGCCTTAGTTAGTTTTATATTTATTTTTGTTAAAATATACTTTAGTTCTAATACTAATATTTTATTTGACTTACTCCCTCTTTTTGATGTGGCATTTCAAGTGAGTAAAGTAGGAAGTTATACTGGTGAGATTTTAGCTGGTGATTGCTGGGACAGTATCTCTTTAGCCCAATGCTGGACAACAATATTGCTTCTGGTATTCGTTAGTCAGTACTACAGGTTAATACTTTTTGGATATTGCAAAAGATTTATTTTTTCTCTTATACCAGAAACATTTTTAAGTAAATTATTTCCTCCATGTGGCAAATGAAAAATTCAAGTTGTGTAAGAGATGCTAAAATGATTTTTTTAACTTGACTTCTTTTCTGCAGTCATATTTTTTTGAGAGACTTGAAATTCTTAGCTGTTTCTGCCCACAACTTAAGCTTATCTTTCTAAGCAAGGTCTGTCTTGGCACTGAATGGTGTCTATTACACAAGAACTGAGTGGGATGGGTATAATCTGTTTCTTCATTGAGTCAGATATAATTTTCGCTGTTGTTGGCAGACCATTTCCCTAAATTGTAGTTGAGGATTGTAGCCAATCTATCTATCTAGTTTCATCTAAGTTATGTTTTTCTTTTCTGTACTTGTATGATTGTTGTTAGCATCAGAAAGATAAAAAATATATATATTGGTGTTTGGGCCACACCAGGTGACGCTCTTGGCTATGCACTTATAAAACACTCCTATCTTGGAGGACCATATGAGATGTCAGGTGATAGAACTGCTGTCAATCCTAGGCTAGTCCACACAAGCCTTACAACTTGAACCACCACTCCGGTTCCTGGTCAGTATATTTTTATATTCTGGTAAACTATGCTACAAACACTGATGAATGTTCAAATTGCTGTGACAGGTCATATTTTACAGTGTTCTAAATAAAATTATATAGGACATTAACTAAGGTCCACATATTTAATAATTAAATGGCTATAAATGTCTACTCATGTATGTAAGACAAGTTATATGTGAAAATGTGGGTGAATGTGATCCTTGAGTGCAGAACAAAGTATAAGCCCTGAGCATTGCCAGGTGTAGTCCATGGCAATGGCAAGGAAGCACAAATCATATGCTTTTAAAAGATATGCTGGGTTGATCTATAGTGCAGTGGGTATGGTGTTTGTCTTGCATACAGGTACTTGGGTTTGATCCCTGGTATCCTATATTGTCCCCAGGATCAATTTCTGAGTGCAGAGATTGAAGTAACTCCTATGAGCTGACAAATGTGGCTCAAAAACCAAAATAAATAAATTAAATAAATAAAAAGATAATTATCATTTTAATGAACTTACTGTGTTTCATCAAAAATAAAATATCCTATGAAAATAAGACCTACTGACATGTTTTCCTCTGAGAGAAATAGAAGTCATATCCCCAAAAAGAAGGCCTCCTCTATGATCTGTCTCCGAATAAAAATTATTTCACTGTAAACTGGTTGACATCATCAGTGAGGAATCACCACTATCCAAACAGGTGGAAGTAGAGAAAAACAAATGGGACTACATTAAACTGAGAAACTAGTGCACTGCAAAGCAAACTGACTAGAATAAAAGGGCACCCATGGAATGGGGAAAACTATTCACCCAAGACCCATTAATTAAGGAACTAACATCTAAGAAATACAAGGTACTGATAGACTTAACAAGAAAAAAAATTTAACCCCATCAAAAACTGGGGAATAAATGAACCGACACTTCTCAAGGAAGAAATACAGATAGCTAAAAGGCATCTGCTATCATAGGGGAAAAATTTGGATTCAAAAGCATCATTGTAAAATCAAGCAGTGCACTGATAGAATGCAGATGTTCTGCTTTACTCAGTGGCCACACAATTTTCTAATTAAAGAGCCCCACCACATTACCAAAAAAAAAAAAAAAAATACCACCATAGTGCAAAGGTCATAATGGGAAGACAGTTTAGAACCCTATCACATGTGGTGAATGATGGTATTTCTGAGGAGTCAACTAACATCAACCAGTCATCTATTAAGCTTGTCTTATTAGGAATTTAGGAATTTAGGGATGGAGTGTGTAGATGTTTAAAGAACTCAAGGAAACCATGGAATAAATGGAATAAACCAATAAGGCCTAAAGGCTAAGAGAGTAGAAATGAGAATATTTTAAACATAAATAGCATGAACTAAAAACGTGTTAATTGTAATGAAAAAAATCACTTAAAGTCTTCAATAGCAAAGTCACAGTTTCTGTTGAAGAGAGAATCAGTGAATTGGAAGATGAGATGCTCTATACAACAGAAGTTGGAAAATTGCCTTGAAAACAAATAAGCAGAAGATAGAAAAAATCCGCATATAAGTAAAAATATAACAATAGATATTGGTATAAATTCAACATGAACAACATCAGAGTAATTGGGGTCCCTAAAATAAACGGAAAAAAAATTCTATGAGAAACCTACAGTCAAAGACATCATTGGAAAAAAGTTTCCCGAGCTGAAGAGTGCATGCTCCACATCCTTGACTCATAAAGAGTACCAGCTAAATGAGACCCAAATAAGGTAAATCTTAGACACAATGGTAAAAACTACGGATAGAGAAAAAATACTGAAAGCAGCAAGTTCAAAAAAGGAAATTACATATAAAGAAGTTTTATGACTTTTATGGCAGATTTATTACAAGCAACCATCAAGACCTGAAGGGAGCTGTGGGATATTGTGGGGAAAAAATACAGGTTTTACTCATCTAGACTTTCATCAGATTTTGAGGAACAGCTTCACAGATAAACAACATCTCAAGAACTTTACAAACTTAAAATAAATCTTAAAATAAGAACTAGAGTGTCGAATTTAAAGCAAGACAGATATAACAAACAACCAAACTTCTACCAAAAAAAGTCACAAAATCCAATGATATTCACAAGCAGCATTAAGGGACTAATTGCAGAGTTAAAAATGAATCAAAGTTGAATCCAATATTTTGCTTCCTGCTTGAAATAACTGGATATTCAGAGCAAACATAATGACAAAGTTAAAGCTTGGAAGACAATCCTCAGTCAAACAGCCATATTAATATCAGACAAATCCTTCAGTCAAACAGCCATACTAATATCAGACAACATAATTAGATTTAAAAAATTATAAGAAACACAGATGGTCATTTCTTGATAATTAAGGAATATATACATCAGGAAGAAATTTAGCTCCTAAACATATATACATCCAATGAGGATCACCAAAATACTTTAAGATAACTGCTAATAGACTTAAAAATACATCAATAGTAACAAAATATTAGTGTGTGGCTTTCAGACCACTGTCATCTCTTGATAGATAAAACAGGTTGAAACATAACAAGGATATTCTGGCTTTAAAAATAGAAATGGTGGGGCCAGCATGGTTGCACAGTGGTAGGATATTTGCCTTGCAAGTGGCTGATCCAGGACAGAAGGGGGTTAGATATCTGCCATCCCATATGGTTCCCCATACCAGGAACAATTTCTGAGTGCAGAGCCAGGAGTAACCCTGAGTGCCACTGGGCATGGCCCATAAATAAATAAATAAACAACAAACAAAAGTAAAAATGGAAGAGACTTAGTCAACACATATAGGGCTTTTCATCCACAAAAAGTGAATACATATTCTTCAAGGGAATTCTCCAAGATAGACCACATTTGGGCCATAGAACATAACTCCATAAAATCAAGAGGAGAGAAATTATATCAACTGTATTCTCAGACCAAGATGCACATATAAGTGAATCAGACAGAAACAAATAAGCATCTGGGAAGTAAACAGGTCACTAATTAAGAACAAGTTGGTTAGAGAGGAAATCAAGGAGGAAATTTAAAGGTTACTAGGAACAAATGAGAAGGAATACACATATATCAGAACTTGTGAGACACTGTAAAAGTGTCATCAGAGGAAAATTTGTAGCTTTGCAAGCATTAATCAATAAGGAAGAAAGGGCCAAGAGCTTAAATTGGAAAATGATCATCAAAATGAGTCTAATCTATGTAGTTGGAAGAAAACAATACAACTTAGAGCAAAAATTAGTGGACTATACACCAAAATAAGCAATCCAAAGGATCAGTATAAGTAAAATGACTTCATAGCAAAGACTGCTGTATTTATTTTATTTCCATGACTTTCATTTATTTATTTTTAATAATTTCTTTATTTAAACACCTTGATTGCAAACAAAATTATAGTTGACTTTCAGTCATAATAAGAGCACCACTCTTATTTTTAATTAAACAAGCGAACCATTAGTATGACACACAAAAAGGGAAAACAAATATTAATAAACAGAAACAGGGGGCCGAAGAGATAGCATGGAGGTAAAGCATTTGCCTTGCATGCAGAAGGATGGTGGTTCAAATCCTGGCATCCCTTATGGTCCCCAAGCCTGCCGTGGGCGATTTCTGAACGTGGGGCCAGAAATAACCCCTGAGCACTGCCAGGTGTGATCCCAAAACAAAACAAAGCAAAAAACAATAAACAGAAACAGAATGAAAAGATGATGATACTAAAAATACTGAAAACAGTATAATCAGAGATTATTTTGAGAATCTTTATGCCACGAAACTAAAGAACCTGGAAGAAATGAATAAAACTTTGAACTCCTATAGTTTTAAATTTTGAATGAAAATGATGTGGAATGACTAAATTGATCTATCACAATGGAGAAAATGTTAGTATAAAAATAAAAGCTACATTTTAAAATCTGTCTTGATATATTTCCATTGATATTAGTATGTTATTTGTACAAATATTCATTTTCTTTGATATATTAATCTATGATTTCTAGTGTATAAGTCTATAATGCAAGAATTTCTGTAAAATGTACACCTTGTATGGAAAAAATTCAATTTGTAAAGTTTTACTTCCCCTTTCTTGAAGAATAAAAATAATGTAGAAACCAAGTCTTTTAGTGATAGTTTATAGTCATTGCCTAGGAAATAGACATGGGCTTGAAGATAACCTTTCCAAGATAGGATCATAGTCTTTCTCATTTCAAAAATTGGCTTGATATCTATTTCAGGGCTTCTGAAGGCCAAATTTTTCTAGGAGTTGATTTATCACTTAGATGCACAAGGTGATTCTACCACACCCACACTTTTTGAAAAGAATGTGATAGTCCAAGGATTTAACTAACCCATTTGTAATAGCAAATACTGAAAAGTATCTAAATATCTAAATCTACACTATAGGAGAAATCAACACATTTAAATGCCAAGTTTATTCTGATATAATTTGCAGTAGTTCTGGATCTTGAATTTTGGCACAAAATGCTCATTTTTTTTTGGTAAAGAATAATCAGAAGAAACAGGCAGAATTCAGAAATGAGGAGGGGAAAGCTACATGAAAATGTCAGTCTGGAAAATGATAGCAAAGGGATGCCAGGAACTCTGCAGACTTCTTTCCGAATGCCAGAATCTGATTTAAAAAAACAGTGGTAGATGCATGCTTTTAAAAGTCCTTTTAGAATCTTTGGGACTTAAACGAATAAAATAAATAAGTCTTTTAGGGATTGGTTTTTAATAACTTACCCAACGAAATAAATTAATATTAGCTCTACCCAGAATAATTTATTTTCAAATACATATTAAAAGAAAAACCATAAATTAAGCATATTGCCCTAATTTCACTCCCTTGTAACTTGTGTGTCCTTCAGAACACTTGTAGAAGTATAGCTGGGTCCATATGCAGAAAATTACATAATTTATTCATTTTATTCTCTTTTAAGATGAAAGGATACTAATAACAAGAATAAACCTCTTCTGATAAACTGAACTTATTTTCTCTTTGCTTTTCTTATTTAACAACCACCTTCTTTTCAAATACCACTCTTTATTGAATGTAACAATAAGTAAATTTTTTGGCAAATTGTTTTGTCAATAAAAATGTAATTGGCATAGTATAGCTGAATAAGGTAATAGAATGCTATCTTAATATAGAGTACTGAGTGTACAGTTCTAGGTCTGTTATTTATACAATAATTTGGTTTATGAATATATTTTTACTTCTTCATATTTGAAAAACTAATATACAAAGGTAAATTCACTGTTACATTAACTATTAGAAGTATAAGGTTGTGTTTGTCAGTTTGAAATGACTTAAACACACAAAATATTAGCAAGTAAGAGGCTGGAACAGTAGCACGGAGCAGTAAGGCATCTGTCTTGCTGGCGCTAGCCTAGGATGGACTGTGGTTTGATCCCCTGGAATCCCATATAGTCCCCCAAGCCAGGAGCGATTTCTGAGTGCATAGCCAGGAGTAACCCCTGAGCGCCACTGGGTGTGCTCCCCAAACCCCCAAAATAAAAATCAAAACATTGTTGATCAATAAATTTTAATAATGGGTATTATAATACCGCATAAATGTCAACTCCTTGTTCTTTAATCCAGTTGTCAATGTTATTTCATATTCATCAAATAGAGTATTTGATGATTAGGAAATAAAAGAAATAAATTTCAAATGTTTTCTAATAATAAATATATTTTATATTTATCTAGATTTTATGTATCTTGTTTATTAATAAGTAGCCTGAAATCTGCATAAAATTTACACATGCACTTATGTATTTTATTTTTAATTATAAGCATTCTAGAAAAACAAGAAAATTTGTTATATGGACTCATCATTTTATATAGCTAATTTAGTGTATTTGGCATACATTTTTAACCTGAATAAAGAAAAAATAAAATAAATATAAGCAGCTTCTCTAATAATGTTTGACTTATTTATATAACTATGTAAATACAAATATAATCTATAGAAAAACTAGTTTAGTCTACATTTCTTATCTTTATATATAGGTAAACATTCTCATTTTCAAAAAAATCATTAGACATCTAGATTATTTTTTCAAAGGTAAGCATTTTTTTCTTTATTAAACATTTTGATGTAAAAACCTTTTTAAAATTTACACCAAACTCATCATTTTAACCATCAATTTAATCATCATTTTAATCCTTCTCAAAAACTGCAATGCAAGAATAGTATACTTTGCTTCTTAAGTTTTAAATTTAGATTTTATTAAAAAAAATACCTAGTTTTCCACTTCACACACTGTAATAATGCAGGTTGTCAAAGACTAGAGAACTAATTTAGCTGAAAATGAATTAATGCCATCTCCATCTCACATTAATTTAGTTAGAATTGTGCCTCTAATAGAAAATGCTGGGAATATGAAATAATGAGTTAACTTCTTTAGGCTCAATGGAGTAAAATGCCAGAAATGGAACCATGTCTCCATTGTGACTGAAGTTATTAAATGATGAGCTACGCATATTTTTAGCAGCAAAAATGTAATAAGAAATTTGATCACTCTGACCAATTCAATTTTTAAATTAACCCTTGAAATAATGTGTTGTTTGTACTGTGTACATTTTAGAAATAAGATTTTTCTCTTGAAACATTTATTAATCAGTTTATATAATTTATTTTACCCATGGGCAAACTTTTAATCTTTTATACAATCACAACAAGCTAAAGCAGAACAAATTATGATATATCTTTGTACAAGAATGTCTGACAGATTTTGCCTAGAGTAAATAAAAAAAATACACGTGGAAAAAAAGCAATTAACCTACATGATTATTTAGTGAAGATTTCATAACCTGAATTGTTTTGGGCTGATTTCAGAGTCTAATATTTAATAACCATAAGTAGAAAATATTGATTGGCATAATTCATTAAAAATTTAATAATATTTTTCATTTTGTAATGACTCATCTCTGAGTAAAAAAGAATAGTGTATTATGAAAGAAAATATAAAAGAAATCTAAATGACATTACACAGACATGTGTTCAGTATAAAAAACTTTGTTTTAGGCATATTAATTAATATTTTGGTTCTTTGATATAATTGTAAATGTTATGCTTTATTAAAAATAGTTCTATGTGAGGTTGTGCTACCTTATAGGCTCTATCGGAATATTTTGCGTATTTGTTTTAATTGAGTGTCTTTCAGATATATTTGCTTGATACAAAGGGAATGATTCCTTGGACATGCAAGAAACAATCCAAATATTTAAGAATAAAATAATACTTGGGATGCAATATTTACCACTTATTAAAGTAAATTATTAATTATTAATTAATTATTAAATTGTGTAAAAATACGAATATCACTGTTTTGATATTTTATGACTGCAACAGTACTAAAATCTTTAGCCAGATGTGTACAAAGAGTTTTTTCTTCAGCCTTGTACTGTGAAGACTGTACATGAACCATCCTAATTCTGAATCCTGTGCTACTCGCTTATTTCTTGTTATGTGTATTCTATTGTAATGCAAACATGCATAACTGATATTGCCTATCAAGACTCTAAAAGTTTTTCTCTTTTTAAAGTTTTGTGTGTGCAGAATCATTCAACTGTCCCTATACACATTTAATATTTACTGCTCCTGAGCAATCTCTCTAGATTTCTGTCTGTGGTCATTTTCTGGAGTAGCTTTTCTCCACTTAGTATGCATTTTTACAAGTCCAAGAACTTGGAGATGGAAGGATGTGACCACCTTGCAAAGAACTGTTTTCATCTTGGTAAAAGGCTAGCTAGAGAGAAAAGAAATAAATTGCATGTGCTAGCATTTTACAGGTTTACTGTGAACAGCCAGATTTTATCCTCTGAATATTTAACCTCATTCTTTCCAACTCTGAAGTTAGGGCACACTCCTTTCTGATTTTAATACTTTGATTTCTCATTTGAACTTGACCTAGTTTCTTCCCATCAATGTCCCTTCAGTACTCTTCTAATCCCAGCACAAACGTTAAAAATTTCACCCAGCTATTTCTGCATCCCTCCTTCAATGCAGATATTTGTCAAGACACAAAAGAATATTCCATTTCTTACTGGATCCTGTTTTGGGGCTCTACTTGGAGGATGCTGCTTCTAAGTGCAGATTCTTATTTTTTATAATGTCTTCCTAAAAAAAGCTTTTCTAAGCAGCAGAGCTTTGGGCAGAAAATATATTCCTTCTGAACATATTTTGTCATAGAAGAGTTGCCTCTATTTCCAAGCACTTTTCTGTGTACTGTTATTAATTATTCTCTTTCTGAAAGTTTAAGCTTTCTTTTGAAATACTTTATGTTTTCCACTGAGTAAATATAAAATTTATAAATATATTTGATTATCTATAACAAAGGCTTGAATAGGCTTTTAAAAATTTTAATACTATTGTGAATATTTCTTTAATTTTAATGCTTACAAATAACTTTATGCCCATAGTTCTCTTGAGAATCTATATGAAATGAGTTTTGCAATGAATAATGTTAATTTTAAGATTCTAAATGAGGTTTAAAGGATTTGTTTTCTTTAAATCCTGTACACATTAGGGCCAAAGGTAATGTTTTTGTCAGTACTGACACAGGTTTGATCATGGCAGGACTTATTGTAACTTGAGACTGCATAGAGTGGTCCTTGAACACAGAAGAAGGAGTAAACCCTGAACATTGTTGGCTATGATTCAAAACCCAAACAAAACAATGAAAAGCAATAAAAAAAATCTACTTACTGTAGTTTCCGGCGTATAAGACGACTTTTGAAACAATAAAAAAGTCAATCGAAAATTGGGGGTCGTCTTATATGCCCAGTATATCCAAAAAAATGTTTCAATATGCCGCTAAACGAAAATTGTCTGAATATTGCCAAAAAACGAATTTTCCAACTCGATCCTGCACCAATCACTGCAAGGCTGCTCGGAACGCCTCTCTAACTCAGCCAATCCAAGCAGGCTTTTTATGCATGCAAATTAGACAATGTTCTGGACCCGAATCTACACTGTCAAAAGCCTGCTCAGACTGGCCACAGTCAGAGAGAAAGTCTATTACAGTATAACCTTTGAACCTTTGCTTGTTGTGACTGGCTCTCTGTGGTACATACAGTTGCAGCACAGAACGTTCTGTCTGATACAGCGAATATAGGCCTAAACCTATCTTTTAACTGCAAAATTAGGGGTCGTCTTAAAAGCCCAGTAGTCTTATATACCGGCAAATACGGTAGTACTGACAAAATCAAGGGGAATTGTATTAATTAGGTTCCTATTTTGGACTTTAGTGGTGTTACAAATTTAAGGGTGTTATAAATCAAACCCAGTGCCTCTTACATACATAGCATGTATATCCCAGGCCCAAATTCTTCAAGTGCTTCCTTTTGCTTAGTGCAGAATTAGTGTACCCTTAAATATTATTCTCTAATACAGAAAATGTACAGAAAATGTACCATATGCTGGATACAACTTGAAAGGAAGTAGAGTAGGGATTTTTTTGGGGGGTCTCTCTTTTCATCTGGTTGAAACTGGAAATTCTTAAAGTTAAATAAGATAAGAATTACACCCTACAGATGATAGAACAGAAAGCTGTCAATGAAACTACTGAACTAATCAAAGACTAAACCGCTTCTTATTTAAAGCTATTGTTATTTGGTTTCTATGTTAAATTTATGCTCATTAATCATAATTGGTATAAGTAAGTAGTTAATTATTTGATGCCTCTTTTCTGCCTAAGGTACTGGGCAGTTCAATTTTTACTAGAAATTCTACTAAGTCAGAAACTGAGGTTTAAAATATTAGTGTTCAGAAGGCAGGCAATTGTATTTAGGTTATTAATTTGAAGATAATAAATGAATCTTAGTTTTTTTAAGGAAAAGTTAATAGAGCAGGACTATTTTTCAGCTTTAGGTTTTTAATCCAAAAGAAAATTAAACAAAATATATAACCTGACGGTTCATTATTTTGGCTTATAGAATGATTTGAAGTAATATGTCAGTAGATAAATTTTTCTTGCAAAGTTATATAATTTTTGTTTGTTTTTGTTTGCAGATCATATACAGTAGTGCTTCTGAATTTTTTGAAACTTTGTATTTAGGAAATAACTCCTAGCAAGCTCTGAGGATCACATAGGATGCTAGAATCTTACCTAGGTCAAAAATAAATAAATAAATAAATAAATAAATAAATAAATAAATAAATAAACAAACAAACAAACAAGTAAGAAAAGTAATATCTAACACAATAACAGTCTTGCTATTTTTTTTTGTTTTTATGATTTTTAAGTGAGATATTTAGATTAAACTGCTATTTTTTATTTTTATTTTTCAGAAATGCTTTTCGACTTTTAATAATATTTATTTTATATTAAGTTTTCCTGTAAATTAATTATTTAAAATCTTCAATAAAAGTTTGACCTCAAGGGTGCTGGAGAGATAGCACAGCAGCTGACCCAGGACCAATGGTGGTTCAAATCCCGGCATCCCATAAGGTTTCCCTCAGCCCCAGTGCCTGCCTCCACCAGTGTGTCCTAAAAACAAAACAAAACAAAACAAAACAAAAAAAAATAGTTTGACTTCAAAACTGATAAAATTTGTATTTTCTCAAACAGTCTCCACTTGAGAAAATGAGAGACTTGATTGCAGGAGAAGGGTTTTATTTCATGTATATTTACTTCACTTTCATAGTTTACCTTCTGTATAAGAGAATGAAATAGATTTCTTTTTTTTTTGGGGGGGGGGCACACCTGGTGACACTCAGAGTTACTCCTGGCTATGCGCTCAGAAATCGCTCCTGACTTGGGGGACCATATGGGATGCCAGGGATTGAACCTAGGTCCCTCTTGGGTCAGTTGCTTGCACGGCAAACACCCTACCTCTGTGCTATCGCTCCAGCCCTGAAACAGATATTCTTGTGTGTATGCATATGTGTGTATACATATGCACACTTTGTAGGGCCCTTTTGCTACTCATCTATGAGGATAGTACTTCTATTCCAAAATATAGTTCTGAGGGAAGGTCTGCCTGGTGCTGTTGATCACCACTCCAAGGGCCTGCAGCCGAATATCACTGTGGGAGCTGAGACCAACCCCACAGAGAAGCCTTTGCTAAAGCTGTTTAAGCAGAGGTAAGCAAGAAACTGACAAACAGGGAGGAGCACAACTGATCCACGTCACATCACAGCCACGCGATTCTCCAAGCCCATGAACCCCACCACAACAGGTAGTAAAAACTACAGTACAAGTGTGTCAATGGGGAAACAATGAAGGACAAGCATGTATAGAGAATGAAGATGGCACCTCTGATGACCGGAAAAGTAACCACATAATTAGCCTCTCAGGTTAAGAGTTTAGGATAGATATATGAAGGATGATCATAGATTCAAAGAAAGCATAGATCTAACTGAAAAGAACACAAAGAAACAAATCAGAAATCTCCAAACTGAAATAACAGGACTGAAAAAAAAACTCAGGAGATGAAATAGAAACCTCAGTAAAAAGCCTCTCTAACAGAGTAACAGCAGCTGAGGAGAGAATCAGCAAGCTGGCAGACGAGATACAGAGCAACTCCATACAGCAGAAGAGACTGGAAAAAAACCTTAAAGCAAAAGATAAGACAATGAAAAAATACTCAAAGAACGTGAACATATGAAAATAGAATCCTTGTAAAGTTCATCAGAAACAACATAGGAATCATTGGAGTCCTCGAGACCCAGGAAGAAAATTCCCAGGAAGAATCAATAGTCAAGGACATCATATAGAGAAACTCATAGAGCTAAAGATGACATGCAACCAAATCCTGCATGCCTGAAAAGTACCAGCTAAAAGAGACCAGAAGATAAGTACACCAAGACACATCCTACTAACAATGACAAATACCAAAGATAGGGATAGAATACTGAAAGCAGCAAGATCAAAAAGGGAAATTACATTCAAAAGAGCATCTCTGGGGCCAGTGAGGTTGCGTTAGAGGCAAGGTGTCTGCCTTGCAAGTGCTAGCCAAGGAAGGACCACGGTTCGATCCCTGTGTCCCATATGGTCCCCCCAAGCTGGGGAAATTTCTGAGTGCTTAGCCAGGAGTAACCCCTGAGCATCAAAAGGGTGTGGCCCGAAAAACCTAAAGAGCATCCCTAAGATTTACAGCAGACCTGTCACAAGAAACTCTAAAGCCCAGAATGCAGTGACAAAACTCAATGAAATGAATGCTTTACCTAGAATACTTCTCCCAGCCAGAATCACTTTCAGGTTTGAAGGAAGTATACATAGCTTTGCAGATAAACAGCAGCTCAGAAACTTTACAAACTCAAAACCAGCCCTAAAAGAAAAAATGAAAGGTCAACTTTAAGACAAGACAGACCAACAAACACAATAAATTCTACACAAATATAACACTAAACCCCATAACAATTTAATGTCTTTCAACATCAATGTACTAAATGCATGAATTAAGAGACACAAAATGGCCAAATGGATCAAAAAAGCTGAATACAAAATAATGCACACACATCTAAATAGTCAGAACATAGACTCAAAATAAAAGACTTCAGAAAAATAATCCAAGCTAACAACTTCTTAAAAAAGCTGAAGTGGCTATATATATCAGATAACACAAACATTAGACTAAGAAAATTTATAAGGGACAAAGATGGACATTTCATACTAATCAAAGATATGTATAGCAAGAAGAAATCACTCTCATAAACATATATACACCCATTGAGGGGCCAGCAAAATATTTAATATAATTGTTGACAAATCTGAAATGAGCCAATAATAGCAATACAATTATAGTGGCAGATCTCAACACTTCCCTGTATCCCCTTGATAGGTCAACCAGGCTGAACTCCAACAAGAATACACTAGCTTTGTAAAGAAAAATGGGAGAAAGTGGGCTAGTAGATATATATAAGGTAATCCGTCCCCAGAAAACTGGATACACATTCTTCTCCAATGCACATGTGTCATTCTCTATGATAGACTACATGCTGGCCCATAAAACATATCTCCATAAAGTCAAGAGGATAGAAATTGTAAAGACTACCTTCTCAGATCACAAGACACTAAAACTAGAAGTGAACTACTAAGCAACACAGAAGAAAAACTTTAATACTTGGAAATTAAACAGAACACTGCTAAACAAGCAGTGGGTCAAAGAGGAAATCAAAACATTTCTGGAAACAAATGACAATAAAGACACAAACCATCAGGATTTATGGGACACAGCAAAATAATACTAAGAGGAAAATTTATAGCTTTGCGAGCTCACATCAGAAAGGAAGAAGGGGCCTAGATAAATTTCTTAATGACACAGCTTTTAAAATTAGAAAATGATCAACAAAAGGAAACAAATGCTGGGAACAGAGGTGGAGGGAGGACAATATTGGTAGTGGAAATGCCCCTGATTCAATGTCACTATGTACCTGAAATATTACTGTGAATGATTTATAATCCACTTTGGTCAAAATAAAAAGTATTAATATAAAAATAATAAAAAGGTAGGCAGAAGAAAATAAAAAAGCTTAAAGAAGAAATCAATAAAATGGAAATCAAAAAATCAATTTGATAGATCAACGAAGTCAAAAGTTTTTTTGAAAAACATAAACAAGATTGATAAACCACCAGCAAAACACACAAAGTAATAGAGAGAAACGTAGTAAACCAGATTAGAAATGAAAAGGTTAAGATCACTACATATACTGCAGAAATTCAAAAGGTAATCAGAGACTACTTTGAGAAGCTCTATGCCATGAGACCTGAGACTCTAGAAGAAATGAATAAATTCTTGGACTCCTACAATCTTCCATGATTAAACCAGGATGATCTAGCATTTTTAAATAGACTCATCATACTGAGGAAATTAAAAGAGTAATCAAAAGTCTTCTCAAAAAACAAAAGCCCACGCCCAGATAGATTCACTAATGAATTCTTTCAAACCTTTCTAGAGAGATAGCATGGAGGTAAGGCGTTTGCCTTGCTTTCAGAAGGATGGTGGCTCGAATCCCAGTATCCTATATGGTACCCCGAACCTGCCAGGAGTGATTTCTGAGCATAGCAGTAATCCCTAAGCACTACTGGGTGTGACCCAAAAACCAAGGGGAAAAAAAAAACGTTTCTAGAGCAACTACTACTCCCAATCCTTTGCAGGCTTTTTCATGGAATTGAAAAATCAGGAACATTCCCAAATAGTTTTTGAAGCTACCATCACCTTGATACAAAATCTAGACAGATACATTGTAAGAAAGAAAACTACAGACCAATATCCCTGATGGACACAGATGCAAAGATCCTCAACAAAATTCTATCATATAGGATCCAATGCCTCATCAAGGTTATACACCACAAGCAGGTAGGATACATTCAAGGATGTAAATCAATCAACATAATAAACTACATCAAAATAAACAGAAAGAAAAACCATATGGTCATATCAATAGTTGTGAAGAAAGTATTCGATAAGGTCCAACACCCATTCTTGATAAAAAACTTTCATCAAGATGGGAATGGAAGGAACTATTTTCATATAGTCAAGGCCATCTACCACAAGCCAATGTCAAATATTATTCTTTTATTCCTAAAGGTGATAAACTAAAATACTTTACTCTAAAATCTGGTACAATGCAAGACTGCCCTCTCTCACCACTCCTATGCAACATAGTGCTTGAAGTTCTTGCCATAGCAATTAGGCAAGAAAAGTATATAAAGGATTCCAGATAGAAAAGGAAGAAGTAAAGCTCTCACAGTTTGCAGATGACATGGTAATATATTTAGAAAATCCTAAAGACTCTACTAAAAATCTTCTAGAAACAATGGATTCATATAGCAAAGTGGTAATCTATAAAATTAATACACAAAACTCAATGGCCTTCTTATACACAATATGATAGATAAGAAATGGATATTAAAAGACCATTACATTATTGTCACACAAATTCAAATATATTTGAGTCAACTAAAGATGTGAAGGACCTATACAAAGAAAACTACAAAACTCAGCTTCAAGAAATTAAAGAAAACACAAGGAAATGGAGACATATACCCTGCACATGGATTGGCAGGATTAACATCTTTAAAATTCCATTACTCCCCAAAGCATTGTACAGATTTAATGCAATCCCTCTAAGGACACCCAAAACATTCTTAAAATAAGTGGATCAAACACTCCTGATATTTATTTGGAACAATAAACACCCACGAATAGAAAGAGAAAGGGAGTATGGGAAAAAGAGGCATTACAATCCTGAACTTTAAATTTTATTACAAAGCTATAGTCATTAAAATAGCATGATATTGGAATAAAGACAGACCCTTCAATCATTGCAATAGACTTGAGTATTCAGAAAATGTTCCCCAGACATAAAATCAATAACCTTTGATAAAGGGGCAAGAAATGAAAAATGGAGCAAAGAAAGTCTCTTCAACAAGTATTGTTGGAGCAACTGGTCAGTGCTTGCAGAAAAGTGAACTCAGACCTCCATCTAACACGACACACAATGGTCAAATTCAAATGGATTAAAGAACTGCATATCAGACCCTATGGTATATTGAACAACACATAGGCAAAAAATTTTATGACATTGAGAGTAAAGGCATCTTTAAGGCAAAAATGGCACTCTTCATACAGGTGGAAACAGATAAGCAGGTGGGACTGTATTAAGATGAAAAGTTTCTGCACTTCAAAGGAAATAGTGCCTAGGATACAAAAGCCACCCACAGAATGGGAAAACTATTTACCCAATACATCCTACAAGGGACTAATAGCTAAGATATACAAGTTACTGACAGAACTTAAAAAGAAAAAAAACATTTAATTCCTTCAAAAATGGGGAGAAAAAAAATGACAATATCTCAAAGAAGAAATACAAATGGCCAAAAAGCACATGAAAAAATTCTCCACATCACTAATTATCAGGGAAATGCAAGTCAAAACAATAATGAGGTACCATCTCACGCCACAGAGACTGGCACACATCACATAGAACAAAAAACAATCAATGCTGCGCAGATGTGGGGAGAAAAGAACTCTCACTACTGGTGGGAATGCCATTATAGCCCAGCCAACAATATGGAGATACCTCAAAAAACTGGAAATTGAGCTCCCATATGACCCAAGGTATATCACTCTTAGGAATATATACCTTAAGAACACAAAAATGCAATACAAAAATTTCTTCCTCACACCTATGTTCATTGCAGCACTATTTACAATAGCCAGATTCTGGAAAGAACGAAGATCTCCTTCAATAGAAGAAGGGCTAAAGAAACAGTGGTACATATATACAATGGAATATTATGCAGCCATCAGGAGATATGAAGTCATGAAATTTTCCTATACATGGATGGACATGGAAACTATTATGCTGTGTGAAATAAGTCAGAGTGAGAAAGAATAGTCTCATATATCTATGGGATTTAAGAAAAATAAAAGACATTATTGTAATAATACCCAGAGATAAGGGCCATAAGTACTGGCTCACAATATGAAGCTCACCTCAAAGAGGGGTGAGTGCAGTTAGAGAAATAATACACTAATAACTACCATGACAATATTAATGAGTGAGATAAATAGAATGCCTCTTTCAAATACAAGCATGGGAAGAGCGTGGAAGGAGATAAGAGGCATCGGTGATGGGAATGTTGCACTGGTGAAGAGGATGTTCTTTTTTGATTGAAACCAAACTACATTAATGTTTGCAATTATGGTGTTTAAATAAAGTTATAATAAAAATAAAGATAATAATATTCAAAATTTAAATATGCATGTCAATGGAGAAAATTCTAAGTATTTTAATAAATTTATATTTATTAAATATGTTTATATGTAAGCATATAAAGACATATATACATTTAAAAAAAAGAAAACAAAACATAATTCTGTTGCTGTTTTTGGGGGAAAGTGGGAAGAATATCTGGCACTCAGGCATTACTCCTGGTTTTGTTATCAGGGATTAACCCTGGTGGACTTGTAGGGAGGTGGTTATATGGGTTGCCCAGGATCAAACCTAGGGCTGACCAATATTAACTGCTGTACTATTATTACAGTTTCTACAGAGAAAATCCTTGTGACCTTTTTAGCACTGATGAAACATTATCACTACATGTAAAAGCCAGCTTTCTTAGTGAAAACATGCTGGTTATCTCTCCCTTCTCAGTGTTGGCATGACAACCAAAGAAGTCGAAATCTTTCTCTAGCAAGCTTATGCATGTAGATGATAAAATTATGCCCTTTCACCAAATGCCCTGTTCTCCATTTTACTTTTTCTATCTCTTTCTCTTCCACACAATTTTTCTCACTGCCATTGTCTTCTGCTCAAGGCATGAATTGGGTCTGCTTAATAAGATATCCACAAAGTTAAGGAAACAAGTCTTCCTCTTTTCATCCACAGAAATCATTCTACATTTTCCATTCCAATTACTTATTCCATCTGTTTTTTATTTGTTAAATATGGAAACAAAAACACTGCTCCCAGATAGCACACAGGTTGAGGTAATTGCTTTGTATGCAAATGTCCCAGACTTGATACCAGTGCTTCATATTATACCCCATGCACTTCCAGAAGTGTTTCCTGAGCACATAGGCAAGAGTAACTATGACTACTGCTTGTATGTATGGTACAACCCCCCAAAATATGAAAAACAAGCTCAAAATTTATAAGCTGTTCTTAGATGTCTATATTGCATAACATATATAGTTATGTCTATTTTTATAATTTAACTGATACAGCCATTGTTAAATAATCAAAGTTTACTGCAAAAGAAAATTCCAAGAGCATCTTCAGTAATTTTAAGTATGCCAATGCATAGTTCAAATTTAAAATATAACTATGCATTGAAAGATTCATTTCTAGACTGGAATAGCTGGAAAATAAATTATTAAAGAAAAAATAAAAGTTAATAATAGGCTCTTGTAAGCATTTTATATATTCAACTCCTATATCATTCCAATTCATAAATAAAAAGTAAAAATTATTTATAGGAGAATAATATAAGAAAATTGCTATTTGCAATTTATTTCTAGGTTAGAAATAACACAGAGAAAAACATAAAGAGTAATATTAAAATTCTGTTTTATGTAAAGGACATATATATATGTACATATATAAGTGTAGAGAAAAAATAGTCTCTTTTTGGTTAATCAAGATGGCTTTTATTGAAAATCATTTTAAAAGATGTGAGGGAAGAGAAACACATGCTCTCCAGTCTGGACTTTGTAAGCAAAGAATCATAGAGACAATCAAGCAAGTGCATGTCAAGTGAGAACATTCTCTTGAATATCAGCCTAAAATTTAATCTTACATAATAGAGAAAAGCATAGCTCTAAATATGAGCATATATATAATTTTCACTGAATAACTGTCTAAAAGTATTTCATATTTCTTAATCTAATATGAGACATGCATTGACCCTGCAGGATTAGACTTCATGTGACAAAGCTATGACCATATGGTTTAATGAGTAATATTCAAAATTATTCTTGGCCTCCTTAATATTATAAACATTTAATTATTTTATATGAAACTACTAATTTTCAGCTTCTCTTAATAAATCAAAACTATCATTACAAATGCTTGTTTAACATCTAAATTCTTTAGAAGGGGCACATTTTCACCAGTTTTCATATGCCCATGATCTTATTGTATGTAAACAGTATCCTCCATTTTGTGGCTAACTTCATAAACCTAAGACATCTGAATTTTTTTTTTTTTTTTGAGTTTTGGGTCACACCCGAGAGTGCTTAGAGGTTATTCCTGGCTCCAGCCTTAGAAATCGCTCCTGGCAGGCTCCGGGGAACATATGGGATGCGGGATTCGAACCAATGACCTTCTGCATGAAAGGCAAACTCCTTACCTCCATGCCATCTCTCAGGCCCCGACATCTGAATTTTTGACTCCTGAGATTTTTTATTGTATACAGATGAAAATATTACGTCTCTGAAGTCCACGGACTTTACTAGAAACTAAATATAATGGTTAAAAAACATAAAATCTTGGGGCCAGAGTTGTGGTACAAGCAATAGGGTACCTTTTATAATAGTGCCTTGCACGGGCTAACCTAGGACAGACCACATTTCGATCCCTAGGCGTCCCATATGATCCCCCAATCCAAAAGTGATTTCTGAGTTCATGTCCAGGAGTAACTCCAGAGCATACCAGATATGGACCAAAAAAGAAAAAAAAAAGAACATACTATAATATCTTGAGGTTTATCTCTATGAATTTGAATCCCAATTCAGAAAACTTATCAGCTCTGTGGCCTTGAAATGATATTGGGCATATTATTAAACATTTCTGGGCCTTAGTTTCTCCATCTATAAATAAGGAAAAAATTGATATCTATCTATTGGATATTCTAAAACGAATCAATAAGTAGGTATGACATGATTAGACAGTACCTGGTGTCTGGTTTCTCTGTCATTCTATATATGGTATGCCTAAGAGTCAGCTACCCAAAGAACAAGTTCACTTGTGTTCATACACAATATTCACATATTAGGTTTACAGCTCTAATCATGTTATTTTTCTTTTAGCTTAAATTCTACACTGAATAATTGGAGGAAGGTTTATGTAGCTTTGATAATTTTTCCGTGTACTCTTGATTTTCTTTTTATTCAAAAATATCATATATTGGGTCTTGAGCAATAATTGTATAGATGACAGGGCTCTTGCCTCTAGGGAGGCCAACTTGATTCAATTACTAGTATCACATATACATTCTGAACCTGCAGGAATAATCAATGTACACAGAGCCAGGAGTAAGCCCTGACAAATACAACAACAAAATATTACTTTATCTCAATGTTTTGTTGATCTAAACTCAACACCCTGCGAGATAAGGTAACGAGAGGTATGAACTTAGTGACTTTTCAAGGAGCAGAGTCATGATGATTAATAATAAAATTCTGACTAGAACAGAAAAGAAGAGCCAGACCAACATGGTTACCTGGGCAGGAACAAATGCAGCCACAGAATCAATTGAGAGATGACTATCTAGAACTTGAACTGAATGTATTAAACATAGGTGCACAAGCGGTAAAGTGTCTGCCAAGCCAGGACCGATTTTTGAGCACAAATCCAGGAGTAACCCCTGAGAGTCACCGGGTGTGGCCCAAAAAAATAAAAAATAAATAAAAAAACATAATTCCCAACAACAGTGGCCCTCTCTAAGTTTCATGATGTACCCATTTCTCCTCAATATATTGTCATGAAGCAATCAATCTGGAAGCTCCTTTTTTAGTTTTTTTTAGTTTTTGTCTCATGTTGCCAGAATTTTTTCTGTATAAGTGGTCTTTTATTCATACTCAAGGCAGTTAGTTCGAGTGGTTGTCTAATTGTGATCCATTGGTATTAAATAATTAAAATGACCTTACTGTTTAGCCTTAATTGCTCTCAACAAATGTCATATACAGCAGTAGATATATGTTTATATAATACTATTATATATACACTATATATGTTTATATTGTGTACATATATATGATCCTCAAGGAAAATATTAGGGAGAATTATTATACAATTTGTTGTTTGCACTCATAAATTATGCTTACTATATGTCTGCAAAAATCACAGCAAGTAGCTATTATGAAAAATGACTTTTAGTAACAGCAGCTAGATATATTTCCAAATTTAGTTGGCAAAAAAATACATGTATCCCTTTGTCTTCAGCTGCTGGAAGACATACTGACATTTATAAAGCAGCATTGTTAGAAACCTAAAAATCTGAAATAGCCACTTATAAATTTAGAGTTTTTAATTACTAAAATTTTGACAAATTCTTCTAGATATCTTGAAATAAATTATATTAACATGTAATTTAATAATTGCACTAGCTTTGTAGGATTCTGAATTAATCATGACAAAGAAATGGATGAAAATTCACTTCTAAATCATAGAAATAACATTTTGTTTTAATTTTCACTACTATGAGAGTGTAGTTTAGATTATGATCATATTTAATGTATTTCTCTCTCTGAAAGCTAATGAAAAATCCTCTTGATATAATGCCATTAATGTCCAATGAAGAAATAACTTGGGCAACATTTAGTGCAACAGATGTGAATGTTTTAAATGTTAGTGGTGAGATAAGAGCTTATGAGTCAGCAATAAGGATTAAATAAGATAATTTGAGGAATCGGCATTAATCTTATTTTCCTGAGGAAATTGTTATTACAAATAAATGATTGCAGTTTTGTAACAATTTAGATAATAAATTAATGACATAAAACTCAAATTTAAGGGGTAATAACTTAGCAGTTAGTGTGGTTTTCCTTGAAAGAGGCAGAACCAAATTTAATCCCCCACATACCTTATGGTCCCTGAACCTGCCAGGAGTAACTTCTGAGCACAGAGCCAGGAGTAACCTTGAGCACCACAGGGTGTACCCCCCAAAACCCCAAAACCAAAACAAAAAGATTTATACTTAAATTATTAATTATAATTTTTAGAAATTTTAGATAGAATATTTAAGTTTATTCACCAAAGAAACAATATAACATGAAATATTCTCACTTTGTGGAGAACAATAGGAAAATAAAAGTATGAGAACCTCATAATACCTCATAATTTTGGAATATTAATTAAATATTAAAAGTTTTAAAATGTGGCTACTGTAGTCTGTCCTAGGCTAGCGCATGCAAGGCAGACACCTTACCACTTGCGCCATTGCTCCAGCCCCAGGAAGTGGCTTTTATTGGGAAGTAATAGGAAATTCAATAAAAATTCAATTAAAAACACAGGAAGTGTTTTTTAGAGAAGAAAGTGAGAGTGCAGAACAGTCTGCTTTATTCCGAATAAATGATAAAGACTCCCTCTGGCTGGATACTTGACATACTACATCTTCTCACTTATACAAACTAATGGAAGAAGAATAGGCAGAGGACAAACTGTCGTTTTCCTTAGGTTTTTAGGAAAAGGTTAGTTTTTATTGTTCTATATTGACCATTAAGATATGTCAAATTTCAAGTGTCAGTTCTTCCTTTCATTTTTATCAAAGTTGGGACCATAGATCAATCAATACTTAGGCATTTCTGCTGTTATAACTGAAATCTCATTATATTCCCTTTTCTTGGAGATTCTAACATAATAAAAGGTTTTTTTTGAGTATGATTTTTTTGCATGTCTTCTAGTCTCCAATGACAGTTCTTCAAAGAAAAGAGAACCCTGATTTATTAAATTACATCTTGATTTTTCACAAAACCAAGGTATTTTCCAGATTCTTCTTTCCTTTTCACCTATGTCCTTGGCATAACAGTCCAGCTAGATGAGTGTAACTTTTGTCTCTCACTGGACCCTTCCTGGCTCTATTAGGTTTTAAACTGGTAAATAATGAATTGTTGTACCACAAGACCACAAGGTGAGAAGCCACCTGACTCCATGATTCTATCTCTCATACTATCTTGATTTATTAATTTCTGCAATTACCCTGCTTCAGACTTGCTTCAGAACCTGCTTCAGGTTGGAAATACTGCATGTGATTTTTTTTTCTTTACATCTGGCACCCCACTCTTGGGCTAAATGTTTTTCTCTTTCATTTCCCCAGCTTTTTACTGTGCCTATGCAAAATAGAGCCAACTTTTTTGCTCCTGTCTAGGGGTTTCTGTTTTTTTCCAGAGAACATTAGAACATGATTTATTCATATTTTAGCTTATATTTATTCATGGCTAATATCATTATTTTGCATACAATCACCTCATTAGCTCATCTATCATATTTCTGTGTTTAAAAAAATCTCAGGAGGGGTAGATGTTGGAATAATCATTTTTTCCCCTAAATCAGTATGGAATATTAGGCTTCACCCTTAAATGCTATGCTCGCCTTTTACATATCAAGACACAACTTGGTGGGAAGGACCTCTGGATAGATTCTCTACCGCAACTGTTCTTCACACATGGGGATGGTTCTAGCTTCCCACTAAAGACTATAGTCCTGCCATGCCTTACACACTTTCTGCATGGTGGAAAGTACCCCAGACCCATGTTTCATCTCCATCCAGCCTGCTTTGGATTACTTCCCTGTTCCAAGACCCACTTCCCCTTTGCCCTTGGGATTGTGACATGAGTATTTATCTATAGAAGCCAACTATTTATTATATCCTTCCTTATCAGCTTTTCTGTATGATTATTCTTAGGACTGATACTTGGGTGTGCAACAAATCACTTTGTGTCTATCCTCCAACTTTGCCTGAGTTCTTTGTTCTTCATTAATCATATACTTGCTATTTTCTTTGTGACTTAGTTCTACTAATACAACATAAAATTACTTTGATTAAACTCCACCGTTATCTGCATAGATATTGCCTTTGTATCAGGGCTAATGTTGCTATTACTTTCTTAATAGTTCTGCGCTATTATTGCTGCTGAGCATCCCATAATTTCTCACTTTTTATATTCTAGAATCTATGATACATTTTACTGTTGTTGAGCAATCGATTTCATGAAGGCAAGTATAATGTTTGCTTTTTCCAATGATTAGCTCGGCGCTTACACTTTGTAGGCACTCGTATTGTGTATCCTGAATATACAAATAATATTCAGTTCCATCACTATTTCCTCAGAGAATTAGTGTATGAGGCAGTAGATTGTGCAATTCAATGATACTAAGGCTACATTGCTTCTCATTATGTAATTTTTCATTTAGTACATACAGATATTTGGGGTAAGTCATAGTACAAATCTAATTATAGCACAACACTACAGGGACCAAAGATATTACAAGGACCAAAGACATGAACTTAAATATTTAATCTAAGACATCGGAGTTCATAGAGACTCTTGGAAAATTAGAGACTCTTGGAAAATAGAGTTCCTTGAGAGAATTTTTAGTTTAGAGAAATAATTCTTTGAGAGCTAGATGTTAATTAGACTGATTAAAGAATAAAACAACACTATTTTATGAATGCGTTTCACTTTACATTTTAAAAATTAATCAGACTCCTTTTTCTCACCAAAGTCATCAAACTGTTTGATGTATATTTAAGCATTATTGTAATTACAGCTTATATTTTGTTAGGCAATTTTCATTTGCAAACTCATATCACATCTGTGATTATAATAATCCATTTATAATTGCCTGTGCAAAATATATGAATTCTTTTATGTACACAATGTATCCTTTTAGATTTTGATAAACTAGATGCATTAAGAACCTTTAATGTTTCTTAAAGGTTATTTTACTTTGACTTAGAAATGTTACCTTCCTATTTATTTCATGAATGTTTCTCTAATGCTTTGTCTATATATGAGACATAATAAGGATCTTATTTCTATAGAAAATCATGGACATATTTGTAATTTCTCTATTACCAGAGGCAAAAAAATTTTTTATATTAGAACCTCACAGTATTTCAAAAATATTTTGAAGTAGATATTCAACATGTTAATGTGTGTAGTTGCATACAAGTAATAATAATTGTACTTTCATGTACATTTAGACTACAAGATACTGAGGTTTCAATTCTTTTTTTGTTTTGTTTTTTTGTTTTTTAGGCCACACCCATTTGATGCTCAGGGGTTACTCCTGCCTAAGTGCTCAGAAATCGCCCCTGGCGTGGGGGGACTATATGGGACACCGGGGGATCCAACCGTGGTCCTTCCTTGGCTAGCGCTTGCAAGGCAGACACCTTACCTCTAGTGCCACCTCGCTGGCCCCAGAGGTCTCAGTTCTTTTAAGAGTTTTTCATGTCAGAATAGTATGCTCTGTATGAAGAGATAGATTTTCATATTATTGTATAATACATTTGAATGATAATAAATTAAAAATAAAATTATAAATTTTATAAATATATAAACAATAATATATAATACATATAATTATATAATATATAATATATCATTTTATATAAAATTATATAATATTATAATATAATACATAATACTATAATATAATATATAAATAAATAAAATAAGGTTAGAAAGTATTAAATTACATTGATTTCACTTATTTTATTAAGATTAGAATTAATGAGACTTGAGTTCTAACAAGAAGTTGAGCTTTTTGTTTAGACAGTTGTTTAGTGATACATTATGACTGAGGAGAGTGGAATTAGAAGAATTTGAGAGCAATGGTAATGCTTGATTTTAATTCCTGCTTTGTGTATCACAAAACATAGACTAAAACTTTTCATTTCAAAAATAACATCAGTATTTCTGTTTCTGTCATCTCCAGGGCTCTGAGGGATCCAAAATATATGAGAATTAATGTGGGCTTTTCTGTGCTCTTTTTTTTTTAATTTATCTATCTTTTCTTTTCTGAGCTCTTTAATATAACCACTTTTCTAAGCACAGAAATAGACTTGAGGACAAAACAGGCTGTTCTTGAAGCTCAGTGACCAGTATGTCAGTTCTTTAATCTTATAAATTAAAGAAATAACTAGAATAAGAATGAAGGGTAGATAAAAAGAAACACACATACCAATAATTGAAAAACTGTACATACTGCAAATATTTGTTGAGGTGGTCAGAGAGACAATAGGAAGGACCTAAATAAAATTGAGTTTTGGGTTATATCTCAGAGTGTAAGAGCTTGATGCTGACAGGAGCAGATTACAAATCAGATTAGAAAGCAGAACCCAGTATTCTGGGCATAGAACAAGTTTTGTAAAAAAGCTCTGAGGAGTAAAATTGTCCAGGTATTCACCAGGAGATAAGATCTAAAATAAATTTGAAGAGAGAACAACCAGAACAGTCTAAGAACAGAATAACAAAAACCTAGTTATTTGTCTCTTTCTTTCTCTTTCTTTCTTTCCTTCCTTCCTTCCTTCCTTCCTTCCTTCCTTCCTTCCTTCCTTCCTTCCTTCCTTCCTTCCTTCCTTCCTTCCTTCCTTCCTTCCTTCCTTCCTTCCTTCCTTCCTTCCTTCCTTCCTTCCTTCCTTCCTTCCTTCCTTTCTTTCTTTCTTTCTTTCTTTCTTTCTTTCTTTCTTTCTTTCTTTCTTTTTCTTTCTTTATTTCTTCTTTCTTTCTCTTTTTTCTTCTTTTGTTCTTTCTATTTCTTCCTTTCTTTCTTTCTTCCTTCCTTCCTTCTTTCCTTTCACTTTCTTTTCTTTTGTTCGTCTGTTCTTTTTTCTTTCTTTCTTTCTCTTTTTTCTTCTTTTGTTCTTTCTATTTCTTTCTTTCTCTTTCATTCTTTCTTTTTCTTTCTTTCATTTCCTTTCTTTCTTCTTCATTGCTTTTGCTTGCTTCCTTCCTTCCTTCCTTCCTTCCTTCCTTCCTTCCTTCCTTCCTTCCTTCCTTCCTTCCTTCCATTTCTGGGCTACATCACAGACACCTAGGGGTTATTTATGTCTCTGTATTCAGAAATTACTCCTGGCAGACTCTGGGTACCATAAAGGCTGCAAGGAATCAAACACAAGTTGCTGTGTGCAAGGCAAACACCTTACCCACTGTATTATTTGCTCTGGCCCCAGTTTACTTTTTTATTTATTCTTTATTTATTTATTTTTGGTCACACCCAGCAATGCTCAGGGGTTACTCCTGGCTCTATACTCAGAAATTGCTCTAGGCAGGCTCGAGGGACCATATAGGATGCTGGGATTTGAACCACCCTTCTCCACGCAAAGCAAACACCCCACCTCCATGCTATCTCTCCAGCCCCTATTTTTTTTTTAATCTTAAATACAATGGCTATCTGAAAATAAGAAAGGGATTTCTCAAGGAGATAATTTCAGGCAGGAGTACACATGGAATTTAAATATCTGGAAGTATTTCTTAAAGAACTTCATGCACATCCTTGGCCCCATAGTATAGTGGAGAAATAAAGAAACTGAATGGAGGAGGAGAAACACAAATATGAAAGGATGAGGTCTATAGGCAAAGTGATCTCAGGTGCTTTGGTAGTGTTAACAATGAGCAGAACTAAGTATCCAAGACAATGGCAAAAACAATGAAATCGATAAATCTAAACTCTAACTATCTAACTCAGATTCAGCCTATTATGCTTGCAAGCTGGGGGAGAAGGAGGAGTGTTATGGGATGCACTTGGGAAATCAGTGTGGATGGAGGTTGACACTGCTATTAGGACTGGCCCTGATTCTTTGTATATCTGAAACCCAAATATGAAGGACTTTGTAAACCACAATGGTTTCAAAAAATATTAAAAACAGGTTAATGCACCTCTTAGATAATTGATATAAATCCATTGCCAAAGTCAGAATTTGAAGATAATGAACAATGTAATTAGATAGGAAATATATTAAAATAGATTAAATACATTAAACTATAAGATAGAAATATATTCACCCAAAATATGTATTAAAACAGAAATAAACATATTGAAAATTAACTTTCCTCTATGTCTTCTACAGACTCTACTAAACACCAATTTTCTTTAAACACTTCCTGGTATTTATAAACAATATATTTGCTTAGATATTATAAATATATTGTATATAATAAAAACACGATGAATTATAAAGACACAAGAAATATATTGTCTGCTAAAATACTCTATTTTCTGGAAGTATATATATATTTTATATATATACTCTTATATCTATATCTATATAAAACTAATATAGCATTTCTATGCTTAAAATGCACTGACCTTTCTTAGAAAATAGTTTTCAAAGCCTGAGCTTAAGTACAATATATGGGAAGCTTGCCTTCCTCCCTTCTGACCTGATTTTCATTCCAGTATTACATACATTCCCAGAGTCCCTTCAGGAGTGATCTCTGAGCTAGGATAAAGCCCTGAGCACAGCTGGGTATGGACCAGGAAACTAAATTTTAAAAATATCACTTTAAAATTCAGCTTTCAGTTTGTTGTTACCCATTCATTATACCTGAGTTTCAAAATATTTTCTTTAACCAGTGATTATGCAGTATAGATCATCACACCACCAAATTTTGATCATCAACTTTTGATCATCACATCTCCAAATTCGAATAAAAAAGAATTTCTAAACAATAATATATACAATTTTAATTTTTTAGTATAAAGGACCATTTTATAATGAGAAAAACATATTTAAAATATAATATATTCTTTGCTCATATTCACTGTACTCTTAAAGTAATTGTATCCCTTTTTGGAAGCAGAGATATAATACAGTGGATAACACAGTTGTTCATAGCAAGACAAATTTTATCTTTGGTACCATCTAAGCATCACCAGTGATAAGCATCTAAGCATCTCAGTGATAACTGAGAGCAGATACAGAAGTAACTCTTGAACACCAGTGGGCATGTTTCCAAAATTAAACAAAAACTTTTATCTAACCTTGAATCACACAACCTGTCATATCTTTAGCTATTTCAGGAGTGATCCTTGAGAAAAAAGGAAGGAGTAAGTCCTGAGCATGGCTTGATATTAAAAAAAAGGACGACAAATACCATAGGCCTTTTTTAAATTTTACTAATCAGTTTAGGTAAAATAATTAATGATCATATAATAAAATAATTATGGATCATATATATTATATAATAATATAATAAAATAATTATGGATCATATATTTGATTGTGAGTTATTATTATATTTCATGATATTTAGGTATTTACGTTACATTTGCAGAAACTTTTCCTCTGGTTTGCTGTGTGATCTTAGTTCATATTTATGTTACTGATGTTACTGATGAATGAAACTTTTCCTTATGTGCAGAAAATGTTCCATAATTAAATCTGCCACAATTGTGAAAAATTTCCTACGTAATGACCAATCTCTTCACTTCATTTTCTTTTTCTTTATCTTCACACCAGTCAACATTAACTCTCACTTAGTTCTGAAACTCCAGGGATAGGGCATTTGCCTTGCACGCAGCTTATCCAGGACTGAAGGTGGTTCAAATCTCGGCATCCCATAGGGTCCCCCGTGCCTGCCAGTAGCAATTTCTCAGTGCTGAGCCAGGAATAATTCCTGAGCACTGCCAGTGTGACCCAAAAACAACAACAACAACAAAATTAATTACTTGTTATACTTTCAACACATTTAAAAATAAGTTATGATTATGTTATAATAATTATTATTTTGAGTGTTTTACTCATGTTATTGATATAAAATCTTTTCACTTTTATGAGCTCTAAAATTTTTCTCTCTGGATAAATGTTTTTCATGGATAAAGGCATTATTGTTTTTTTAATATTGTTTATTGTATAAATACTTTGTATCTAATTGTGTTGAAACCATTTCCAAACCAGTGGGAAATAATCATAGTTATCACAAAGTTTATTTTATATACATTTTACTTATTATGTTCTCTCTAGAGTTTTATTACTAAGTGTGATATTACTACTTATCTGAAACATGTTGTTTTCCCAGTCTTATTGAAGAGTCTAAGATTAAAATCAAGATTTTATTTTTGAAATAGCATCCAGTGATGTTCAGGGGCTGCTCTGGTAATACTCAAAGGCACATGTAATGCTGAAGACTAACCCTGGAATTCTGTGTGAAAAGCATGTGTTCCAGACTTTAAATAATCTCCTTGATACCTAAAATGATTTTAAGTAAGGAAAGTTTATTAATTTCAGACTGTTTCAAATATACTAAAGTACTTACTGTGTGCTTCTCTGAAAAGGAGTTCCCTGTATATTTTTTTTTTCATTTTGGTTTTTTGGGCAACACCGGTGACTCTCAGGAGTTACTCCTGGCTATGTGCTCAGAAATAGCTTCTGGCTTCAGGGACCATATGGACACAGAGGATTGAACCGAGGTCAGTCCTAGACCAGCCACATGAAAGGCAAATGCCCTACCACTGAGCTATCCCTCCCCTCCCTGGTATAATTTTTGACTTAACTTTTGAATTGATCCTACTTATCTGAATTCTTTGTTTTTTTTATAAATAAAAACTTTTATTTAATCACATTACTCTGTATGTTATACTAACTTCTTAAAAAACAAATTTGATAAATTTTCATTTTTTTCAAGTTCTGTAACATTTGTATATATCAGGAAATAATGCTATAAATATTAAATTTTTCCATTGTATATTAATCTGCTCATTATTTGAGCAAGTTCTTAAACATTTTGAAGCATTCATTGGAAACAAAAAATTTCTTCTACTTAAGGACTACTTCATTTATTTAATAGTATTACATTTTATGATATTTATATTTAAAATGTAAATTTTTCTTTAATAAAATCAATAAATTATGATTTATTAAGTTATAAAGTGCCTTATTATTTATGTATTTTCATTCTTGGATTTTTTCAGAGCTTCAAGAGTATAAATTTATTAAGTTTAAGTCTCTATGATTAATTCTGAGGGTTTTTTTTTCCTGTCTTGCTTTAACTTATATTTCCTTTATCTTTTTGGAAATTTCCTGATTTTTGAAGTTAATTGATTTTCAAACCTACTAAACAAAAGATGCTTTTATTCATTGAGTGTGCCTTGAATGAACCTGTTAAATACCCCCTTGAAATCTAACCTTGATACAGTTCCTGCTTCATTCCTTGGTTCAATTGATGACACCACATATGGTCCCCTAACAACCACCAGGATAAATCACTGAGCTCATAAACAGGAGTAAACCCTGAGTAACACTAGGAATGCCTCCTCTACACATGCACAAATACACAAATACACACACATCCTTCTGAAATATTGTCATAAGGTTTTGTTAATATTTGTTTTTAATATTTTTGTCTAATTATTTGACTTTCTCAGTTGATATCCTACAGTGCTGAAGGCTTACTCCTCACAGTACTTAGGAATCATTCATGAACATATAGGGTACTTGGTATCAAACCTGGGTCAACTGCATTTCAAGCACACTATCCACTGTACTATTGTTACTCCAACCCCACTATTTGTCTTAATCTTCAAAGTTCTTATTGGCATTTCTGACCCCAAATGTAAGCACTCATAAAAACAAAAAAATTCCTTGATCCTTATTTGCTTTTTGGTTTTGTTTTTTAAGCCACACACTGTGACACTCAGGGGTTACTCCATGCTCTGCGCTCAGAAATCACTCCTGGCTTGGGGGACCATATGGGTTACCAGTGGATTGAAGTGTGATCCTTCCTAGGTCAGCAGCATACATAGCAAACGCCCTACCACTGTGCCACCTCTCTGGGCCCATCCTTATTAATTTTTAGAACTCACATGACCTGCATCAAGAAAAATCAATAGATAGTCTTAGATTCTCATATTGACAATCTTACTACATTTGCTAATTTTCCTTGAAGAAGTTTCACTTTCATCAATCATAGTGAAGTTTTTATTGCTACTCTTATAATTTATGTATTTCTAAGTTTTAAGTATTTTCTGTATTGTATTATTTTATCATATATATATATATATAGACATATCTCACTACATATATACATATATATATATATATATATTGTGACCACATTTGGCAATATTCAGTGCAATACTTTGTTGCTTATGGATCAGTCTTGCTGAATTTAGTGGACCATATGGGGTACTGGGGATCAGAACTAAGTCAGTTGCTTGCAAATTTATCACTCTACTATCTGTCCTAACACACCTTTCCCTATACATATAATACATATTATATATAACTTATCATTATTTATTTATTAATTGCCTTTATGGAGTTCCAGGCAAGTGTTCCAAAATCAGTTTTAACAACAAAGTGACCTTCCCTCCAACTGTAGCTCCAGATTTCTTCCTTGCAGGCATATTATTTTACTTGTTACTTATGTCTCCAATTTGTCATTTTGTTGGCACTGTGTTTTTGTGTTTCTTTGTTGTTTGTTTGTTTTTTAGGTTACACTTGGCAGTGCTCAGCATTGCTCCAGGCTCTGTGCTCAGATATCGCTCCTACCAGGCTCGGGGACCATGTTCGATGCTGGAGTTCAAACCCATGAAACCCGAGTGCAAGGCAAATGACATACCCACAGTGCTACTGCACCATCCCTGTCTCTGATTTTGATACATACATATACCTACCTTCTACTCCACCAATGTTTTAGGAGCCTCTGGTTCCTGCCTTGTTACCTCTCATCTGTCTCTTCTTAGTCCCTCTTTAACTACCTAGTACCTTAACATAATAGTTCTGCTGACCAGCCTGGAATAAATGAATAAATTCTTGGACTCTTATAACGTTCCACAGTTGCATAGGAGGATGTAGCATATCTAAACACCCTCATCACTAATGAGGAAATTAAAACTGTAATCAAATGTCTACCCAAAAAAAAAAAAAGCACAGGCCTAGATAGACTCATTAATGAATTCTTTCAAACTCTAAAGACTCTACCAAAAAGCTTTTCCAAACAGTAGATTCATCTAGCAATGTGGAAGGCTACAAAATTAACACACAAAAATCAATGACCTTTTTATACACCAATAATGATAGGGAAGAAATGGACATTAAGAAAACAACCCCATTCACATTAGTGTCACACAAACTCAAATATCTTGGAATCAACTTGATCAAAGACGTGAATGACCTATACAAAGAAAACTATAAAATCCTGCTCTAAGAAATAAGAGAGGAAATGGTCAGATGGTTGGTAATTTTGGGGTCATCACAGCTATCATCTTCATTCTCCATGCATGGTATTTGCCTGTGAGGTTTCTCATCATCACGCTTGTAGTGTAATTATTTTCTGCGTGTCCAGTTTGGGTGCTGTAGTTAGAATGAGCCTGTGGCCGCAAAGAGAAGCAAGAGTGGCTGTGCTCTTCTGGAGCCTTTTGGAGAGAGGTTTTGCTGGGCCCTCCCTGGCCCTCTAAGGAGAACTACAGGAGACAGAGAAGAGAAACATGCAGAGTAGACACGTCTCCTCAGTTTCTCCTAGTCGCCAATCTCACCACAGGGGCAGTTTACTCTGGCATTCACAGACAAAGAAGCCACCTCTCTGCCAGTGCCAGTGAAAGCCAGTTTTCACTCAATCAGTCTTTCTTAGCCTTTTGTCCTGGGCGTCAGGCTCCTGATTATTGCTTGGTTGTTGTCTGTATTGTGGTGGTAGTTTTTGGATTTGTTTTCTTGTTTGTCTGTTCTTCTTTTTTTCTTAATTTTTATTTTTTTGCCTTTTTATGATGTTTTTCTTCCTTATTCCCTCTCTTCTATTAAAATGATATTTATAACCCTCTAGATGGATTCCTCCCGGATTTTATTTGTTTGTTTGTTTGTGGGGTCTCATGTTTGCTTTTTGTTTTGTTTTCTTTTCCTTTTTCTTTCCCTTCAAACAGAACCAGATAACTTGAATCATCTTGTTCTGCCTCATAAATTGAGGGGAAAAATAATGGATGGTACCATACCAAACAGTTGTATGAACATTGAGTAGAAAAAAAATATATCAGTCTTAAACACCAAATCCAAAGCTAACGACAACAGAATTGATACCCATTCTACAATATACTAGACACAGAAGAAACCACTTATACTAGCAGCCTGGGGGCAAAGGTGGGGAATATTGGATGCATACTGGGAACAGGATTGGAAGGAAGACAACACTATGGTGGGAATGCACTGGGTTCAATGCCTATATGTACCTAAAATATTATTGTGAAAGATTTGTAATCCACTTTGGTCATAAAATAAATCATTAAAAAATAAATCTGTTCTTTTGTTTTATTGTTTTTGAATTATTTATTTTAAAAAAACAAAACAAAACAAAACCAAGTTCAGGGTTTATCCCAGGTTCTGTGTCAGGTATCACTCCTGGTTGTGCTCTGGGATCTGTGTAAAGTAGTACCAAGATCACATGGGTTGGCATCATGATAACAAGACAACATCTGTACTACTAATTTGGCTCATAAACCTGTTCTTGTAAGTCAATATTCAGTCAGAAAAAATGTTTTATTCACTTAAAACAGGGGTCTCAAACTCAATTTACCTGGGGGCTGCAGAGGCAAAGTTGGGGTGATCCTTGGGTGCAAAGTCAGTAGTAAGCCTTGAGCATTGGGGGGGTGTGACCCAGACAACTAAAACAAAACAAAACAAAAGAAAAAGATTCCTCTAAGGCAGGGCCACAAAATGTTGTACGGGGGGCCGTTTGCGGCCCACGGGCCACGAGTTTATATCACTGAATATGTCCTAATGCTTCTCTCCCCAACTTCTTTTAGAAAAAAAAACTATCTATAAAATTAAAATCATGATAATATACACTGGAATTACTTTAAAATTGTAAATATTTGTGTTATGAATTTACTTAAGCTAAATTTAGAGACAGCCCAGACACAGCATATGATGTTATTTACCCTTAGAAAAGACTACAAAGAATTTATCTACTGAAAATAAAATATTCATTGACTAATTAGAAAACCTGATTTAGTTATGTTGCAAAAATAATGTAAGATTGATATATATTCCTATCTCATCTCAACATTTTGTCTTACTAAATATGATAGTGTTTGAAAAAAATTTAAAGAGGTGATGATTACCAATTACTATTTTAGATGGTGATGTTTTTTCCAGTTGTAAATTTATTTCTGAGAAATTTTGAACATTGGCTGTTTGGAAAATGACTATTTGCTATAAGAGGTCATTCTTAAATGTCAGACATCATTTGGTAGTTGCTTTTGTTTTGTTTTTAAAATGTCTGGAAGGATATTTTCTTCCAGACTTGTTTTTGAGGTCAATTTACTTTTTTAGGTAATAGCAAATTCTGATTCTCTGAAACCATTGAGTTTGAGAGGAACACAGAGCACAGCTACACAGAAACATTACATTCTTAAATGTTTCAAAACATTTAAAATTAATTAATAGTCTGAAAAAGGGATTTAGTTCTTCAAAAAAATTGAATTTAGTTTTAAGAATTTTAAAAATTAAAATGGAACTCAGAAGACTTTTATCATCTGCACAAGACACCACAATTAATGGCATTCCATTCTTAGTCAATTAAAGATTGAATGTATAAACTTATTTGCTTTTTTGTTTGTTTTGTTTTGTTTTGTTTTTTGGGCCACACCCATTTGATGCTCAGGGGTTACTCCTGGCTAAGCGCTCAGAAATTGCCCCTGGCTTGGCGGGACCATATGTGATGCTGGGGGATCGAACCACAGTCATGATCTTTCCTTGGCTAGCGCTTGCAAGGCAGACACCTTACCTCTAGCACCACCTCGCAACCCCAACTTATCTGATTTTTATGTGCCACCCCAAAATAAATACAACATGCTCTATTACTTACACCTTTAAGTCCTTCATTGAAAGCATAAGTGCATATTCTTATTTAAATGCAGAAAAGATAATTTTTGTAGAGGCAAATTAAAAAGGCATTTATTACCAAAAGTACAAACATTATTGAATAAGTAGTATGGTATATTACTTTCTGTTAAAGTGTTATCTTTAGGGGCCAGAGTAATAACACCGTAGTAGGGCATTTTCCTTGCACGTGGTCAACCAGAAATCAGCCCTGTATAATCCCCATAATCCCAGATGGTCACCTCTAGCCTGCAAACAGTGATTCTGAGCACAGAGCTAGGGGTAACCCTTGAGCACCACCTAAGGTGTCCCACCAAAAAAAAACCAAATAAAATAATATAAAATGTTATCTTTATATTTATTCTCATAGTAAGACACAGAATACATTTTCTTAAGTGTATTTTTAATAGATATATCAATTCTTTTTTTTTAAGATTATTTTTTTTCTCTTTATTTGGATATCTTGATTACATAAATGATTGTGATAAGGTTTCAGTCCTATAAAGATCACCCCTCTTCACCAGTGCAACATTCCCGCCACCAAAGTCCCAAATCTCCCTCCATCCCACCCCACCCCCACCTGTACTCCAGACAGGCTTTCCAGTTCCCTCATTCATTCACTTGATTATGGTAGTTCTCAGTGTAGTTATTTCTATAACTGTGCTCATCACTCTTGTGGTGAGCTTCATGGAGTGAGCTGGTGTTCCAGCTCTCCTCTAATTGTCTCTGAGGATTGTTACAAAAATGACTTTTATTTTTCTTAAGACCCATAGATGAGTGAGACTATTCTGCGTCTCTCTCTCTCCCTCTGACTTATTTCACTGAGCATGATAGATTCCATGTACATCCATGTATAGGAAAATTTTCTTAAGTGTATTTTAATATCAACTCACATTGTAAGGCTTTTAATTCATCATGTTTTCTTCCAATGAGGTATCAAGGAAGTCTAAAGAGCAGTTGGAAGGGAACTACAGCTGAGATTACAAAGAACTGAGTACTATCAGTGGGTTTGATTCTCTTTATTCCATCAAAAAAATAATCAAAATAACACATTTTAATTTAAGGAAATAAACATAATGTTCAAGGATATATAAAAGTAACTTGGAGAGAAAATTTAGTATTTCTATTAAATAAATTCTCTTATTTAGCAGCAAGTATTATTCATAATTAAGATGCAATATTTGAATCACAGACCAAAAACTTTTTATATAATTATTAACCAAAAAGTGTAATCTTTTGAGCACTGTAAACTTTATATCTAAAAAGAGACCACAAATTGAACCAAACTGAGATGAATGACTTAAATATAGATCATAAGACATAGGAAAGAATTCTTCCAACACAAAAGAACTGGATAATGTAGATGAACTCAAACTAGATTAAAATTTTGTTGGCAACCATAGAGATATTAAACTATAGGTAAGTGAACAAGGGTATCAGTTGTACACAGCATTCCTTGATTCTGTCTCCCAGCACTGATTATGTTGCCACCTTCTATGAGTCTATCCAGTCCTCCAGGAGTAATCCCTAAACCTAGAGCCAACAGAAAACCCTAAGCACCACTTAGTATGGTCTCCATACAAACAAGCTAAAGACATGTAGAATTGCTTTTATGTAAAGTAAACACAACAAATATGCCATGATGAAAAGGAAAGGGGATTTATAGGTGTTCATAATTTTCAACAACCAAAAGCAAAAGAAGACATGGCTGGAGTGATTGCTAACAAGTAGGGCATTTGCCTTGCACCTGGTCAACAGAGGACAGATCCCAGTTCAATTCCCAGCATCCTGTTAGGTCCTTCAAGCCTGTCAGGAGTGATTTCTGAGCGTACAAGAGGAGCAACCCCTGAGAGATGCCAAGTGTGATCAAAAAATAAAATATAAAATGAAAGACAAAGTATTATAAATATATGGAGATGTTTAACTATTTGAGAAAATTAAATTAAATTGAGACCAATCTAAATACACACTATTTTGCTTCTCAGAGAACTATTATTTTTGTCAAAGGATATCTAAAACAATATTGTATCTAATAGGCTGGGAAGACTGTGAGAAGTTTTCCTTCTTTCTGGAAATTTGTTCTGAAGATAAAATATACTCCTGAAATACAATTAAAAATAAAAATGGTAGCACTTGCCATGAAGATTTACTGTATTAATTTTTGATTCAAGTACATATAACCAAAAATCTTACTTCTTTGGGAAGACCAACAGTGTGGAAGCCTTAATAACAAATTTGCCAGCTTTGAGCAATGCCAGAATTATAGCCAAGGTTTATTTGTCCAAGGAGTGATTATTGTTAATTGAAAAATTTTGTAATAACAAATTTGCCAGGGGAAATGCTATACAAAAATAAACTTTTAGTAGAAATTCTCTATAATACAATTTAAATAAGTAAGGTAGATAAAATAAATTATAAAAGAAAACTGAAATAATGGCATAGTGAATTAAAACAAAGAGCATATTGGAATGCCAAAAAATAACCCATGAACTTTGAAAGAAATATTTGAAAGTATTAAAAAATAAAATATTGTAACAGATAAAGCACAATAAAGTAACAATAAATACAGAACAATATTTAAAAACATAGATCTAAAATTAAAACCAAAATTAAAAATTGAGTCAATAGAATAAAAAATAATTTGAACTTAAGTTGAAAATTCTTTATGGACTAGAACACAAAGCTGAGGAAATAAATCAAAAGGCAATTACATTAACATCATAATATTTAATTATAATTGCAATTCTCCCCTTCCTCCCTTTTAAAGTTCTTGCTTTATAATAGCAAAGCAGAAAATAAGGATATAGGAAAGTTAAACATTATTTTTTTGTTTACTTCTTTATTTGGGGCCCACATTTGGAGGTGCTCAGAGGTTATTCTTGGTTCTACTGTTTGCTCTAGGCTCCTTGTGACTCTATGTTGCCAGCTATGGAACCCTGATTGCTCTGCATGCATGCAAGGCAAGCACCATATCTTCTGTACTAAGTCTCTGACTCCACACCAAGGACAAAGTTTCTTTTTTTTTTCAAAGCTTCGTTTCAATGTTTACATTATAATAAGTTGTCATAAAATAACTACACAGATAATTAGCAAAAATATAGATGCTAAAATCTTTTGTACAGAAAATTAAAATACGGTCTTAGAGATTAAATGCATACTGTCTATATTTTGATATTTTGGAATTGGAGCCTTTGTACAGAGATAAAATTTTAGCTGAAATATAAATGACAATAAGGTTCATATGTGCAAAGATCAGAAAAATGTCCTAATCACAGCAAGTAATGAACTATACATGTTTAATCCATAGTGTCTCTTTCTGCAATCTTGTAACTGTCAGCTCATGATGATATTATGATATTCAACTTTCAAGATCAAGCCATAAGGCCTTTTTTACACAATCAAGTAGATTAATCTAGATATTTTGTTATATATAAAATAGTTTTTTTAATATATGGCTAGTATTTCTTTTTATTATGCTGTAAATTTATCCAGATAACATTTATTTATTTGGTTTATTATCAATTTCTTATTTGATTTATTTTGTATGAATCAGTATGAGCAGCAGTTAAAAGGAAATGATCAACTGGTTTTGATGAAGAACTGAAACTTTTCCAATAAAGTAAGACTGCATGTTAGGGCCTTTGAAAGTTCTAGATTAGTCTAGGAGTTAGTAACTGACAGATAGTTTTCATAAAAGTGTAGGTAGATATTAGAATTTCTGAGGGAGAAAGTTCTGAAGCAGAACCTGATGGAAAAATTATTTTAGTAGATGAAGAATCACTAAGGCAATGAAAGAGTCAGTAGCCAGGAGGAGGAGGAAATGTAAATTGTCATCTTTGAAAGTAAGGGAGGAAGCATTTTAAGTAGAGTTGTGGGATGGGGGGGTGGTAGGGTGTCAAATGCTAAAATAATCAAAGATGACTGTGACAGTTTCAAGAGGCAACTAACTTTCAAGCAGGCAGTTTCATTTAAGGAAGGAGTTTTGAAGTCAGATTTCCTGACATTACTGTGTGAGTGGGAAGTGAGCAATTAAAGGATACACTTTGAGATATTTTTTTTTTTTGGTAAGTAGGAAAGATCAAAGAAGAAATAAAAAGTAATACTTCACTCTTCTCTTTAATAGTCAGAAAACTGGTGTTCAGATTTGCCAGAAAAAAGTATGTGAATATGTAGGAGGTAGAGAGGAAACACAATTCAGCATCAGTTAACTCAGAATCTACATAACAGATAAGAATGAAAACCAAGAAAACGGGAAATTAGCTCAGGAGAAAAATACATTCAGTGTGCTAAGCAACAGCTTTGTTTCTTGAAGAGAACATAGAGTACCAAGGATTTTGAATGGAAAAGCCCAATACTTGCTAAATTTCTGAAGGATATAGTGAGCATTTTATTTTAAGAAGTCAAAAAAAAAAAAAAAAAAAAGAAGAAAGAAAGCAGATTAGTTTACAAAAATAATAGACAGTATTATATCTCAATTTTAATGTAAAAGTCATCTTTAATTTTCATTGAGCGAGTACATTTTGACCAGATATATAGTGGTCTTGTAAAATTAGCATTTAATTGTGAGGATAAGATAAATCATTTAGGGGCTGGCGTGGTGGCACTAGAGGTAAGGTGTCTGCCTTGCCAACGCTAGCTTAGGACGGACCTTGGTTCAATCCACCGGCATCCCGTATGGTCCCCCAAGCCACAAGTAACCCCTGAGCATTACTGGGTGTGGCCCAAAAACCAAAAAAAAAAAAGATAAATCATTTAAAAGGTATATTTGATGAAACCATTTTCAAAAAAGATCAACAAATTAAATGCAACTAATAGTTAAGTTTAAATTATTAAAGCAACAATATAAAAAGCTCATCTGGAAATTAATGATATGTTTTCTGTGTTAATGAACAAAATTCCCAAATTCTTATGTCGACTTGGAAAAAATATAAGTACAACAATTATTATTAAAAATGCATTTTAGTATTTTTATAAAAATTATGTTAAACAATTTAAAATTTGATTTAGGATACATAGAGAAAATGTACTGATAAAATACATATTAGTCAGACTATGATAAAAAGAAATATTAAAAAACAGCAATTGAACATGATAAAGAAATACCTAGTATAGATGAATGCAATAAGTTCAGTTTTTAATAACTAGTGATAAATGCCTATTAACTTAATTAATATTAAGGAGATTTTAGAAATTCAACATTATATGTTGTGAAAAATGCATGCTTAAAACTCAGTGACACATGTGTTTAAGGAATATGTAATAGAAAACATTCTTTGGAAAAAATTTGAGTTATCTTTATTAAGCAAAGTTATTCATATTGGCTCCAAAAAGTAGGGTGAAGAGGGGTGATGTGTTCTGATAAATATTAATAGAAAAAGTTAAAGCTTTCTCTCATATGCAATTTATACCATTTATATAGATAAATATATGATAGAAAATGTGGCAATATAAGCCAAAATTTAAACTGTGCTTCCTCACAACAAAATTGCTTCTTAGGATCTTCACTGGCTGGAACCTTTAAGGGCAGGACAAATGCTGAAGAATAGGAAAACAGAAAGGTGTGGTGCAATGAAAATATAAGTCTGCTTAGGTATCTTTATAAGATAATACTTAAAAGTTACAACAATATAAGAGTTATAGAATAGAGGTATATTATTTTCGCAACTAGTTATTTTCTCATACTTTAACAGTATTTAAGAAAACTAAAATGTAAAGGAATACTATCTAATCTCTAAATACTAAAAAACCAATGAAACCAAAATATTAGATAGCTTTAAAAGATACATAGTTGTGTGTGTGTTTGTGTGTGTGTGTGTGTTTTGTTTTGTTTTGTTTTGTTTTGTTTTGTTTTGGGCCACACAAGCAGCGCTCAGGCGTTAAGGTGTTACTCCTGACTCTGCACTAAGAAATTCTCCTGGCTCAGGACCCTAGGTCTCTCCTGGGTCTGCTGCATGCAAGAAAAAATACCATATTTGTGTACTATCTCTCTAGCCTGTAAAAGATAAATTTTAAAAGTTACAGCAATATAAGTTTTATATAATAGAGGTAAATAATTTTTACTGACTATATCATATACTTCAACAGTATGCAATTAGACTAAAATGTAAAGGAATGATATCTAATCTCTTAATATCAAAGAACCAATTAAACCAAAATATTATTTATGGCCCTGGTGACCTGACTTTTATTCAGAATTTAATTCTTAATAGTCTATGTAATCAATTTTTATAGAATTATATAGATGAGATATGAACTTAAATTAGTTTTACCTTAATCAGTCTATGAATGAAAGATTGCAAATAAAGTTAATTTTACAAATGTATACATGACTGTTGATATTTTAAATAATGATTAGTAAAGTTAAAATCTATAGATTCTGTATGTCAAATAATTTGACAAATGTACATGAATGACTGTTTATAGTTAATCAGATGGGCTAGGTAAAAAGTTTAGTATTAAAATGGCATACCACTTATCTTGGATTAACTATTGTTATTTTCACTCAAAAAAAGATTTTTTGTTTTTGGGCAAAGTGTGGGAGTGCTCAGAGATTATTCCAGGTTCAATCACTCTGGCAGCCTTGGGAGGCCATGCTGGGGATCAAACCTGGGTTATTCCTGTGTAAGGCAAATGCCCTACCTGTTTTAGAAGTATCTTGTAATTTAAAAGTATATTTATATGTACATGTAAATAAATACATATGTAATTATAATTCCTCTAATGTTGATGCTACTGTACAGGTATATATTGTATATATGCTGTTGTAAATTTTTATAATCTATGAAGTCATATAAAATAAAACTTCATTTAGTTCTTAGACATGAAAAAAGATATTTAACATTCTTTTATTAAAAGAAAAGTTGGAAGTAATCAAAATCATTCAATTTTTTAGACTTGAGTGTGTAAATTTGTGTTTGTTAGTGCATAGTAAAACTCAAGCTTGGTAGTGTCCTATAGCCATCATGATTAGCTGAGCGCTAGCTTGTGTCTTCATAAGTTAACCTTCAACCTTTGAAAATGTAATTTGGGGGCTTAAAATGTCTTTGATAACCTTTTCTAAAATGTACTTGTAAGAAGATGAAACAGATAAGTGAAATTCAAAGCATGATGATCTGAAATATGGTCTGCATCTACTAGGTGTGCATTTGTTTGTCCATATCATCACATTGGTTTTAATTTACTTATCAGTAAAATGGCCTTAATGGGATTTAGGTATGGGAAGCACTGTACGGCTTTGAAATGACTAATAATTATTTTTAGCTCTTCATAGATTTCCACTTACTAATAGTAACTAATTCAACATTTTAGTTTATATATTACAAACATTCCTATGATAGTTTACATGTGTATTTGTCTTTGAAAGTTGTACTAAATATTAATAGAATAGTTTTTATTTTTAAAAATTATTATGTAAATGTTATATTTATTTTGGCAAAATAAGTTTCTACTAAGTATATTCTTGTAGGGGTTTAGGAAAAGTTCAGGTGGTAGGTTGCTTACCTTGCAGATACTAACACAGATTTGTTCCACAAAATAGTTGGCAAGCAGTTCAATGAGTGATTCTTAAATGCAGAGCCATGAGTTAGCACTGATCACAGAAGTTCTAAAAACAAAGAAACAAGAGTTGTTTTAAATATAACACCTATGGGTATATGCTTATTTATATGTCTATATACGAAGTAAAAGTCTGCAACCATTTCTTGAGCAATGATATCTTCCTTTTGAGTATCATTGTGAAGTCTATACTACACATAGCGTATTACCCTATTTTTCATAATGCTAAGTAGGATAGAAATCAAGTCCTGTTTAATTTAGAAAAAAATAGAAATACTTTATTACAAAACATCTCAGTTTATTTTAACTATTTTAGAATTCTCCATATCTTATTGAACTTGTAACAATATGATATTAATGGCATAATACAAGAGTTTAAGACCTTTTCAAAAGTTGTTACAAGTTGTAGGGGGGCGGAGAGATAGCATGGAAGTAAGGCGTTTGCCTTTCATGCAGAAGGTCAACAGTTCGAATCCTGCTTCATATATGGTCCCCTGTGCCTGCCAGGAGCAATTTCTGAGCATGGAGCCAGGAGTTTCCCCAGAGCACTGCCGGGTGTGACCCAAAAACCACACACACACACACACACACACACACACACACACACACAAATAGGCAAAATAAGTTGTAAACAAATATTTTTATTTTGCTGTTAGTTTGCCAAAGTGGAAAACTAAAATCTTATGCAGATCAACAATAAACAGTATTCAACTTAGTTTATTTTTGGGTGTAGAATCACTTATTTATTATGTATTTCAATTTTTAATTACCTCATTACCAACATATAAAATATTTTCAAGAAAATAAATATGTATAGTTTATAAGATTTAATAGTCATCTTAAAATATTGAGAACATAAAATCAGTTTAAATATAAAATAAGTACAAATAAATGATCCCTACAAGATACCTTGGTTGATGATTTTTTTTAAACTGAATGAAATAGGCCATTCAGTTTACTGCAGCAGAAAAACAGTATAAATGTAAAAATATTTATTTTAAAACTAGAGAGATAGTATAGCAGGCCGAGCACATATTTTCCATACAGATGACTTGGGTTTGATTTCTGACACCCCATATGATTTGCCTAAGCACTGCTAGGAGTGATCCCTGAGTATGAACAAATAGTAAGCCTTGAGCACAGCTAATGTGGCTTAAAAGAACAAGCATATATATATATACTTCAGTATTATACTTACAGATTTTCTGAAATCATTCTATAAATAATGTTTTATAATGTAATTTTCAAATAGATGGTTTAGGATATTAAAGATTAAGAATATACATTATTATGTCAACATATTATTTCTTATTATTAGTATTTGAGATAGAAGATAAATTTTTGTGAATGTAGTAACTCACTATACTGAAGGCAATTATGCTATACAGGAATTTGATTGAAAAAACTTTCTTGAGCATAGCTTAATAATTTAATTAAAATAAACAACTTCACATGTTTCAAATGATCAGACATTTTTAGTTTATTTACTGAACTTTGAGTATTAGGATATCAGAAACTGTTTTCTATTTATTTTGAAAACTTTATCACATAACAATTAAGTGATTAATCAATATTAATTTTAAAAAGCATTTTTGTTTAGGCATTGAAAATTTTTCATTTAAATTGTAAATAAATTAATATTACGTTTTTAATAGAAAACCTGAATAACAGAGGCCAGAGCGATAGCAGCACAGCGGTAAGGCATTTGCCTTGCAATTGGCCAACACAGAATGGACACTGGTTTGAATTTCCATATCCCATATGGTCCCTGATGCCTGCCACGAGAGACTTCTGAGTGAAGAGCCAGGAGTAACTCCTAAGTGCCGCCAGTTGTGACCCCCACCCCAAATAAATAAATAAAAGCAAAAAAAAAAAAACAAACATCCAAAAACCTAAATAACAGCTATAAACATTTATTTATAATAAACCTCATTGATTATGGGATATTCAGTATCATAATCATGCATAACTAATTTCCAAGCACTTTACTATTTATTTTCTTTTTAATTTCTCCCACCAAACTATTTTCCAAGAGTTAAAGCAATTGTTCTATATAGACCTGAAGTTGTCAAGCAAGTTTGAATGAGAAAAGACCTAGGGTGTATGTAGGTGTGGCTAAGTATATTGAAATGCATGATGGATGTGGTAAAGTAGCATTATGAGGGGAAAAAATATTATAAAATCACTATAAATAATGATATTTCAAAAAATAGAAGTCTAAGAAATATTCTAAGGGATCTGGGGAAAAGTTCAGTGGTCCTCAAACTATGGCCCACGGGCCACATATTGTATTTATATCTATTTTGTTTCTTCATTGCAAATTAAGATATATGCAGTGTGAATAAGAATTCGTTCATGAGTTTTGTTTTTACTATAGTCAGACCCTCCAATGGTCTGAGGGACAGTGAACTGGCCCCCTGTTTAAAATGTTTGAGGACCCCTGGAAAAGCATTTGTTGAGTATGTACAAAGTTCTGATTTTGATTCTTCAGAACACATAACCCTTGAACACTGGTGGGTCTGACCTTGGTGTACTGTGTTCACTTACACAATCTGAATTCTAAAAGGGCAACAGTATGAAATAAGGAAAACTTAAAAATGGTTCCATAGGGGACAGAGGGGAGCACAAGCTGTAAGGCGTCTGCCTTGCACTCGCTAGCCTAGAAGGGACCTCGATTCGATCCCTGGCATTCCATATGGTCCCCCAAGCTAGGAGTGATTTCTTAGCGCATAGCCAAAAGTAACCTCTAAGAGTCACTGGGTGTGGCTGAAAACAAACAAAAAAAAACAAACAAAAAATGGTTCCATAGCAGAAATTTTATCAATCTTTTTTAATCTTTTCTAGGTTGCTTGATTTCCAGATAAGAAACAGATATGAATATTGACTATTAATATTTCATTCTCAAGTCTATTTTTAATGAATAATTATATTATCACATAATATATATGAAAGAAATAGTAAAATTATACCTAAGGCAATTGTCTCGGGGAACCATTCTTTCATTTAACTTTGTATAACTATTGTGGATACCACAACTTTTTAATAAGAAACACAATGAGCGTATGAGAAAATGTGCCAATATATATTCAGTATTTTACAGTTTTATAGATTAGTATAATTATTTACCCAGTATGTCACTACCATCAGCATCAAAATCTCGAAAATAACCTTGTATTTTCATAAGTCATTTACCAGATGTACATATACATTATGATGTACATTATTTCATTTCACTTGCTTTGCATTGCAGATCATGTTTGTTTAGCTGTTATTTTTCCTGTGTAACTAATGTAATATAATATCTCTGCCAAATCAAAATGATTTGAATATGAATCCAGAACCATGAATTTATATTGTTCAGGAATTTATAATATACTAGAGGTTAAATTCAACTCACATTTCTTATTCAAGAGAGCAATCCAAAACAGGACTTAAGTTTATCTTTCCTGTTTCTAAAAAAATCCAAGAACAAATAATATATCTTACAATTAAAAACAAATATTTTGAATATAACTTTAATTTGAGTATAAATAAAATCGTAGCAGTTGTTTTTTAAATCTCTTAGAAACCCTTAAACAAATAATAGTTTTACTTCCAAACACTTTGATCCTAGACAGAGGCAAAAGAAAAATAGATAACATTTTACTAACAAATCCAGATTGTTTTAGATCTAAAATAGTTAAGTTCGGAAACTGTAACTTTTTCTGAAACTAGCATAGTGTTCCTTTACTACCTGAAAAAAAGTTATGTTTCTTTTTCATTGAGAATACTATATTAAGATATTATATTTTCTCTCAGATATCTGTGTTTTAGATACATTTTGTTGACATCGGTGATAAAAATTTAATTCAATTTTTATTTATATAAAAATAGTCAAGTCCATGTGTCATTTAAGAATTTTGATTTTAAATAAATAACTAATATATGGTTTGAGGCTCATATTCATGTAGCATTGAATATTTATATTTATATAAAGTAGTTAAAGTGAACAATATTGATGATTTATAATATATATATTGAAAGCATGCAAATAAAATTATATAAAATAAAGAGAAATGGTTCACTCAAATATTTATTTTCTTATAAAATTATTTTGATTAAGGCATTTTCTTTATAAGCAACTAACACTGCTCTGTTTCCTGGCAGTCTTTAGAATCTTCTGATTTTCACCAAGAGTAATGAGAGATACTGGGTATAGTCTTTAAATACTACTAAACAAAAGTTACATGTTTACACTTAAAAATAATTAAAGGGGCCAAATTAATAGCACAGTGGTAGGGTGCTTGCCTTGCACACGGCTAACCCAGGATGACTGGGTTGGATCCCCGGAGTTCCATATAGAGTTTAGAATCAGGAGAGATTTCTTAGCACATAGCCAGGAGTAAACCCTGAGTGTCACTGGGTGTGGCCCTCAAACTATAAAATTAATTAATTAATTTAATTAATTAGAAATTAAATATGATACTTTAGAAAACCAACCCCATAGTATTCATTAACCTATTTAGACTATTAAATTTCAGATTTTTGTCTCCCACATGGTTTCCTTAGAAAAGGGACTTTAGTCTTTTATTTTCTGCCAGATAGTTGTAATAATTGTCATCTACTAGAATAAGTAATAAAGTCATGAACTAAGAAGCTGTGCTCATTGGTGAATAAAATTTTTATCCTTTTCATTACCACTTCCAATATACCTTCAAGTTAGCTTCTGAATCTCCAATTTATTTGTATAAACGTATATTGTCATTTAAGTGCCCTAAATGCTATACATATACACAATTACAAAATGTAACTCACAAATTAAATTAAACAGAAGGTATAGGGCATTGATAGTAAAAAATATTTTCTTTAATATGCAAATATATTTATCTTTCAAGATAAAGAAACTTAAGTTCCACTCAGATGCATAATCTGAAGGCCCCACTTGCATCACTTGAGAAAAGGGGAAACGGTTGAAGAATCTTATGTCTGACAAGTATATGAAAAGAACCTTCAATATGCAAAGAGATTTACTTTTCTGTATGCAGAACACGGCAGGATCAGTAAGTTAGGGAGAGCTACACTATAAAAACAACTTTACTAGCCTACAGAGTTCCTTTTCACCATAGAGATTGACCTGTATCTGAACCTAATACTCTAGGTTTTTCCCCTCCTGCTGAAAAGATATTTTCTCTTTTTTAACTCTTTTTGTCTCTTTCAAAAAATAAAAACTATTTTATTTCACACAGATTGTAACTACCAAGGTGTTTTTAATATATTTGGTACAGAGAATTTAATTAAATATTTTATTTTAAAGTATTTGCTAGAGCATATGCCTACATATAAACCTCCCAAATAGTCACTTTCTAAAATCATGAAAAGATATATGACTAAATATTTCTTATTATCATAAAGGAAAGATGTTTTAGAGAATGCATTCTGTATACATAATGACTTGTAATGTAAAGATGTTGGCAGGAATGAAAAAAAAAAACTAATGGATTTTATACAATTAAACCAACTGACATTTTATGAAAATTTCTATTTCCTGCTTTGGACTATATCCGAACTGACACAGACAAACATACATTTAGATTTTTTAAATTTCTCATAGGACATTATCTTGGATAGAGTATCTGGAAATATTTTTTGATAAATCTGCCTGGTGCTGTATTTTAATATTTATGTGAGGATTTGCCATGACTGAAAACTCATGTAATAGTAGTCCCCCATATAAAAGAATTGGAGAGCATTTTTCCAAAATATGCTGAAATAATTTATTACAAATTTTGACATGATTAACTGGCAATATATCTGCACTACTATTAAAACAAGTTTTTGCTACTCCTCATTGTGTTGTATAAATTTAATATTTAAGGCCAGGGATTTTCTTGTTATAAGAAAAAGCCAGATGATTTCCCAATATTTTCCTACCTATTCTTCCATAATATAGCACCAGTAGCAGCCCAATTTTAGGCTTGTACTAAAAGTGCAAAAGGATTGAAATTTGCTGAATTCCAAGCACATGAATTAAAAATTAAACAGATATTACAGGTAAATCATTATTTGGTTCAGTTTGCTTTTTTCTCCTCATTTCTTCCTGAGTTAAAGCCTAGAGTACTTAACTTCCTGGGAGGTTACCATTAAAAGATCAAATATCAGAACTCCAAGTCATTCTATTCGTTTTTTTGAACATAACTTCTAAAAGAAAAATCCGTCTCTTACATGTTGATCAATAAAAGGATGAGGATTTGGGGGGATGAAGGACGATTTTCTATGCAATTTTGAGGGCACAAAAGGCAAGCTGATATTTGGAAAAATAGTTCCTAAAGGAAAGCAAAAGTTACAGGATTACTCATTCCTCAATAGAAGTGCTGAGAAACATGTGGGGGTTATTACTATTCAGTCAGAGAACAGCTGTTACAGAATCAAGAGTCATCTCTGGAAAACAACAGTACACTGGTTGTGTTTTTTTCTGATGTACAGCTTCAAAACATGATTGGCAAAGAGATCACTATTTCTGTTAATTATGCTGACTTGAAACATGACGTGCAATTTAATTGACTGTTATTATTGCTTCTTGAAAACTTGTTTATGTTTATAGATTTTTCTAGCTTGACCTTAGAAATACCCCAAATAGATCAGTTTAGTAAATTTAGAACTGTGAATTTCATCAGTGATTTCTAGGTATGTATAGGAACATATTGCATGAGACAGTAATGTACTTTGTGAGAAATGTCTACACACAAGCTTTCATATACCTTTATTCTGTCTTTAGAATTTGGAATGATGGGAGATCATACAATTAAAAGTCAGCGACCTCGATCTGTTCATGAAAAAAGGGTCCCTCAGGAACAAGCTGATGCTGCTAAATTTATGGCACAAACTGGTAATACGTTAGTTACATTTTTCTATTTATTGTTGTTATTTTAATGAAACCCACTGCATGTTTTCATAATATTTTGCTGCACATTTGTCAGTTTTTGGAGCTGATATTTTTGAGCCATTTTTATTTTTTGTCACCAGTTAAAGTCCATAAATGAAGTAGGCATGAATTGAATAGTACATCAAAAGTGTGTAAGATTTATTTTATTTTCAGCATGGGACATTTAGAATTTTACACATTATTTGTTATTAATATTAATTATCTAAATTATCACTAAATTCAAGGAAAGTCAATAATATTTTTATCAACTTGTTGTTTTCATGACTATTTAGAATTAGGATTATAAATAGGATTTCAGATAATGAAATCTAATTAAACAATTTTTCATGTAAGATTTTTCAGAGATACAGTATGAAAATATTAATTCCTTAAATGTATAATAAACACTTTTTAAAATTATATTTTTATCATAGCTTGTTAATAACTTCATAAAAGGTTGAGGTCTTATTTGTAAGTTAGTAAATCCAAATAACTCAGAAAAAATGATTTATAGATTTTTTTTTAACTTTTTAAATTAGATTACTATTAAATACCTATCTTCAGAAATTTCTACAGCAAATAAAAATAATCCATTAATAATTTCATCCTTATGATAAGCTATAATTTAATCTCATCACATTGCATATATATTTTTTAAATGAAAATTTGCTTAAATTGTGTTTTGGTAAATTCAGTGGTCACTTTTATTTCAGGAAATGATAAAATAACAATTTTATTTGTTTTCATACATTGTTTCATTCCAATCTGGAGGTACATTTGATCATTAATAAAGACGTTTCTACAATATTTAGATTGATTATGGTAAAATTCATTTGTAGACCATATTTTTAAAAACTTTTCCTTCATGTGTGTCACAATAATCTTTATTCAGAAAATAGGTTTGAATTTACAATATTAAAATTCAATTTTATAATGAGTCATACATAGTAATAGTTAAATTCTTTTATCACAAGTTTATTATAACAGAAAGAAATATTGTAATAAATTATACAAGTATGTATTTTTACTTTTTTAATGATATATACTCCAACTAAATCTAGAAATGAGGAAAATATGATTTTTGGTGCACCTTTCTTTTTAAAGAAAAGTTGATGTGGGAACAGAAAGATAGCACAAGGTTAAGATAACACAGCAACTGACCCAGGTTTGATCCCAAATACCAAATAAGGTTCCCCCAGGACCACCAGAATAAATTCTAGAGCAAAGAGCCAGGAGTAATCTCAAGACATCAGAGCATGTAGCCCCTAAGCAAAAGCAAAAGCCTGATCATATGCTTGCTATTTGTTGAACAATTCCAATATGAAACCATTTACATGTTCTAATTTCTAAATGTATGTTTCTCCATGCTAGAGTGTATAAAGCCTCAAATACTATGTGCAAATTAGGTTATATCTAATTCTACATCAACTTCATATCTAACTATGCCACTACCTTCATACACCACCATCCATGCCCGGTCATTTTTTGAAAGATTAGGGAAGGTCCCTTTTCTGACAAAAGACAGCAGCCATTGGTTTATTAAAATTACTTAATATTGGGATTAATTGGAATTTAAAGAAAAATAGCTTTTGTTATTAATAGTATTATATTCATTTATGAATGAATAGGAAGCAAGTTAGGCAATAGTTTTATACAGTATGATTTTAATTTGCCAAATATACCACTAAGTTTAAGTTTTCAGATTAAATTCTACTTATAAATTCAAATTTTAAGATAATTTACTGGATAAATTACTAAGCTTTGTTTTGTTTTGCTTATAACTTCTTTTCTAGTCTTAACTTAATGTCTGATATTTGTTAACAAATGACCTTGGGGCCAGCGTGTCTGCCTTGCAAACCCTAGCCAAGGGAAGATTGCGAACTCCATTGGATCCCCTGGTGTCCCATATAATCCCCTCAAGGCATGGGCAATTTCTGAGCGCTTAGCCAGGAGTAACCCCTGAGCATCAAACGGGTGTGGCCCGAAAAACCAAAAAAAAAAAAAAAAAAAGAACAAAAAAGAACAAATGACCTTATAAAAATGTATCAATATGTCCCCAGCATATTTTAAAAATAATTTTCCCATATTGTTAACTATAATAACAACAAAAATAACACCAAAAGGCAATACATTGTGTAAAGTTGTGAAAATATTGATTGGCTATTTAAATTATTTTACAAAAACAATAAGATGCACTTCAATTAAAATAAATTATAATATAGTCAAAAATTACTTTTTCATATTAAGTTGCAATACATATTAAATAATGAATAACTGCATTGTTTTCAATGCTTTTTAAGTCAATAATCATTAAGCAATTCTAAAATTTAAAAATCAATCGGATTTTTTTAAAATATTTTTCAGGATTACACTTTTCTAAGGAGTTAATGTACTCTGTACTACAGCCAAGTGTTAATCATAAAATATCACAAATATAGTTTTTGACTTATAGAAAGTTTTGTCTTAAAAAGAAATAGCTTTGCATACTAATTGTAAACAATTGCTAAAACTGAATTAAGGACAAAAATAGCAAAAAGGGGATATAATCAAATAATGAAAGACAACATAATAGCTTTTATACAAGTCATGAGAAAAACAAAAGCTATCAAATTTTATAATTTAAAAATTACTTATCTAAATGAGTAAGCTATTCTAATCAATATAATGAGAAACTTTGCATTTTTAAAAATAGCCTTTACAAAGTAGTACAATTAAACATGTTTTGAGTAAAATTTTATAAAGCAGCATTATTTTATCATTACTTGGCCATTTCGAACAGCTGGTAGGTCTTTTGATTTGCACGCAGCTAACCCGAGTTTAATCTCCAGCATCCAATTCCCTGAGACTCTGCCAGGAGTGATTTCTGAGCGCAGAGCCAGGAGTATCCCTGAAGCTACCAAGTATGGCCACAAAACAAAACAATAACCAAAATAGAAAAACCCTTGGCCAATTTGATAACTACAATAACTAAGATAAAATTACTTGAAAATTAATGACAATGTCTTAATAGCATGTACACAACCTATACATTCATTGTCATGCATGAACCCTTGGGATATGACATAAATGTTTACAGATATATAAATTAGATGCAAGTAAAAATCACTCAAGACATCTTAGTTAAACTTAGATTTGTTAATGAATAATCATCAAATTATTTTATAAAAATATTATAGAAAAGAAGTATGATTTATATCTGTGAAAACAAACTATATTTGTAATAACATTTTTCTAATGGAGAAATATTAGATTTTTGTATTTAATTTCATGATTTTAACATACCGGAAAATTATATTAATATTTTGTTCATAATTAAAATGTGCTTGCATATCATTTCATATAATTATCATGATTAATTTTTGAAATACATATATTTTTATCTTCATTTTTTGAAAACTTTGTAAAAGTAAAGTGACTTTTGCAAGGTCCCAGAGCTAATATTTAGTAGCACTTCACCTGACAAGTTCTCAGACTTTAATTGCAATACTTCTGTAGTTTCATTTCATATTTTAATCCAGGATAAATAGATTAATGTCTTGCATACTGAAATCTTTGGCATGGTGCTTATTATTCTTTCTTCATTACAAATTAGAAACTTGTTAGTTTGTTTTACATCTATAGACATTTATTTACATAAATAGCAGACATTCTTTGATACAGTTTAATGTAGTGAGTTTTTTTATATTATTAGTTTTTTTTCTTAGAAAAAAACAAGTGCTTAAATAAAATATCTATCACAAACTGAGGAAGTGGCAGTATGGAAATCATAATTTACTTAGTGAAAATTTCACTTGACACTAACATTAAAACTGAAATGAGTTCATTTTGGTAAGTAACCCAGTATTTTGTTAGCAAAATATAATTCATGATTTGACAATGAATGAGTTTCATTCATATACTTTGCTTTTGAACAATAAAATCAGATATTAATTTAAAAATAAAGATCTTTCTGAGAACTAGTTATTAGTTTCTCGTGGTCCAGATATTAACTCATATTAGCCTATTTAAAATCATTGTAGTATCACAACCAGGAACAACCAAGATTTTAAAATATTTTTACAAGGATACATTTTTAGTCAACATTTTTTTCTGCTGTTTAGTAAAAGCATTTTCTTCTTAAAACAGTTCATTATGCTAAGGAGAGATGAGTGGCTATTGTGGAAAATATATTGATAATTTTATTATATATTTTATATTTTGTTACAAAATGTTAATAAAATTTTTTTTGTGTTTGGGTCACACCCAGCAGTGCTCAGGGGTTACTCCTGGCTCCATGCTCAGAAATCGCTCCTGGCAGGCACGGGGAACCATATGGGATGCCGGATTTGAACCAATGACCTTCTGCATGAAAGGCTTACCTCCATGCTTACTCTCTGGCCCCTAAACTTTGTTTTTGATTAATAACATACCATCTTATACTTAACTTATTCCTGGGACTAATATATTGAAATAACTTACTTAACAATAATAAGTTTGACTTTTAATTGCTTATTATATATGTGCATATGTACATATTGTTGGATAGTTTTAAAAACTGGCATTGGTTCTCTATGATGAAAATAAATAGATTGACTCTTTATCTTATTGGATATATTAATATAAAAGATAAAACATGAAATACTATCTGACATTTTTCTAGTATTTTTCCAATACTATTTATATGCCTATATATATGTTATAGTGAAAACATTAGTTATCATCAAGGATGATCTAAATAGTGCTTTAGGACAAGTGCAGATTACAACACAAAAGAGGTCCAATTTAAATTTATATGTTATTCCAGTTAACTCTGTATGAGCTTTTAATAATTATCTGCATTTATATTTGCTTATAATCTATGCATAGGGATGTATAATGCAGACCAGTATTCTAATAAAGAGTTTACTCAAACATATCCATCTCTGTGAACTAGTTTTTATAAACCCTAAAATAGTTAAAAATATTTTACCAGAATGTAAATTCAACTACTATATCAAATGCATAGTGGATATAATCTAATATTTTATTTGGAAAAAAATAATTGAGCACAGTGGCATGCTGAATTGCAATTCTGATCCAACCCTAGTCCTTGAATACCAGTTTGTGGGCCACCAGACTGTGTCATATTGCAAATAATTTTATTTGGATCTTCAACAAAATAAAGCAAACAAACAAAAAAAAAAAAAAACAGATGAGGGAATGGATATATACTGTACCTTTAATTTTATTTCAGAGAAGATATAGATTTTAACCTGGCCATGTAATGGTATAAATAATTCATTGATTTAAATTAATCACTGAAAAAATTTCCAGAAATTGTTTAACCTTAAATATTTTCAACAACTTAACCATTAAATTAAATAATTCCCTGCTAAGAAGTAAATCACTAAGTTTTATTTTGGATAAAAGTCACTGCAAGATTTTTAATATTAAAAGCCCATTGTGATAGTCTACAAAATTGTTAGCTTTGCCTCCATGGGAGATGAAATATTATAATCTTATAAATGAGATAGTTTGGTATAATGCTAATTCCAAGAATATTAATTAATTCAGATCATTGACTATTGTCATATTTTAAAGTAAAAATTTAGTTTTATTGAATTAGAAGAAGTCAAACATTTTTCTTTCATTTTAAGTAAAACATTTTCTAACCTATATCATGGAGCAAATGCTGGGCAGTTTTATAATTATTTATCAAAAATAAGTAGCTTGTAAGGAATAACTAAAGTAATGCATTAGAATGAGCAGAAGAATACTAGTGTTCAACACAATAAAAATTAAATATGCTAATTTAGCATTAAAAAAGAAATTATATAGTAAACAAAAGCTTTGGGAGGAACACATCAATGTTTTCCTGACTACCAAAGCAAAAGTACATTTAGCAATATACTGTGTTTCTCTTCCTTCAGAATTAAAGCCTTGGGTGGGGCTAGAGCGATAGCACAGCAGTAGGGCTCATACCTTGCATGCGGCTGACCCAGGGCAAACCTGGGTTCGATTTCTGGCGTCCCATATGGTCCCCCAAGCCAGCAGCGATTTTTGAGCGCATAGCCAGGATTAACCCCTGAGCGTCGCTGGGTATGGCGTCTCCAATAAACAAACAAAAACAAAATCAAAGCCTTATATTAGCTTTTAGAGAATTACCAGAATAATCATTCTTGTTTAAAACTGCTTATTTGTCCCTTCTTAGTATTCCAGCCATAGTGGAGTTTATAAAGAGTAGTTTTGTTAATAATGTTATAGCAAAGTTGGACCCTACAATTAGCTTCATATGTTTTTCTATCTAAATTTCTTTATCCTGAAATGGTTTCTTATACTTTTTGACACACTGCCATTTTTACCATTTAAGTTATTCTTGCTTGCCAAAATGTTAGTTTGCTAAAATGCCTGCTAAATGACTATTCAAGACAGTATTTCATGTTTATTTATTGTCTTGCACGCAGGTGAATCTGGTGTGGAAGAGTGGTCCCAGTGGAGTACATGCTCAGTTACTTGTGGTCAAGGGTCGCAGGTGCGAACCAGAACTTGTGTATCACCTTACGGGACACACTGCAGCGGCCCATTAAGAGAATCAAGGGTTTGCAATAACACTGCCCTCTGTCCAGGTAGTGTTAGCAGCAATTACAACTGTGGATGTTATTGAATTATGTCATGCTACACATTTGGAACAATTTGTTAATTTCATTGTAAACTGGGTATAGGCATTTTCATTAGAGTGGTTAAGTGTATTTCCTATTCAACTGTAAAATGTTATTATGTATGTGAT